>NW_028257647.1:0-147688 GCF_054643075.1 Acanthaster planci | reverse complement strand
TTCCACAGCTGTACATTCAGCCCTTTATTCTCGAAGAAAACAAACATGTTCTAATTCATACCGGGTCACTCACACCTTCTTTGGTATACACGTATATTCATCATAAATGGGTGTGTTCTTTATTTGATGACTTTGGTGAAGTTTTGTAGTTGGAAATAACTGGTTTTTCCTTTAATAAACTTCCTGACTGAAACATTGGGCTGCTCGAGAACTAAGGGGATAACAGTACATTAGCCTTTTGGTTGAATACAGGGTACATGTACATGTGTGTGTAAATCATCCACAATCAGTTGTTTAAAGTTGTTTTTCTGTTGTTGTTTTTGAGGACTGTGTTGAGAACGCATCTGTGCTAGTCTGCTGACACCATTGTGCTGTCTTGGGAGGGAGCCAGCAGATAGACCATGCCCAGCCATTCCACTTTGTCACTATCTGGTGGTCACAAAAGGACACCATTCAGGTTGACGGGGTGTACTGATGAACGATTGACTGATGGAGCAGGAAATTTATTAAGGCAGTAAAGGGGTGAGTTTCTATCAGGCCATTTTCGTCATGTCTCAGGAAAGTATTATGTCACTGTAATACATGCATGCATACATGTGCACAGTGATATTTATTTGTTGCATACTCACTGCATTCCAATTCACATCATGTACATGTACTTATATCTGATTAAAGAGAAGCCAAATGAAGCTATTTTTAATTTTGAAAATATCCAACTATTTTTCAACTTTATATTTACCACTTTTCAAATCCTGACTCTAAATAAGTACCAGTTTGCATGTACATGTATGACTGTGGATGTCAAATTTCATTTCATATTGGTTAGTTTCAGGTTTAGTTTCATGTTAGAATAACAATGTCTAATGTCAGTGTTTTTTCTTGAATTGTTCAAAACTCAAAATTGTAACCGTGCTTCAAGGAGAAATGCAGCGAAAGGGTACATTGGAGTATCAATGTACAAGTACTCGTATGTACATGTACCTTGAGTTGTGTGTATGGCACTTTCTATTGGCTGAAGAGGAAAGGACAAACACTGAACTTTTTTTTTTGTCTTCTTTTTTTGGCCTGCTGTCTTAGCAGTTATTTTGATACCATCTGCTGTTTTTTTAGCTTCCAATGATGACACTATAATCATATCTTCATTGTTCCTACTCTCGTGGCTTCTGTACGGTTGCAGTGACGCCCACACATAGGCGTTCAAGTACGTTTTCATTCATTTGTTTTTCATTTTGTTTCATGCTCGACTAACCTTCTCACATACCTCTTCGGCATGTCGGCACGGAAGGTCTTGACTGTACCGTCGCAAAGATCTATATGGTAATCAACGTTTCCGACTTTGGCTAGTACAGGGAAAGGACCTATAACCATAGTAATAGTTTGTTGTGGTCAGTGTGTAGGAGTAGTATTACGAGGTCACCGCCATTGAAACTTTGGGCTCGACTTTTACATTTTACTTTAACATTTGCAAATTCTGCTGTGCGATTTCACACGTCTTTTCTAGACGCTCGCGGAGATTGAGAACATGTTGGTGTGTAGTTTTAACTTTGGGACTTTCAACCTTACCCGTCCAAAGTTCGCGTAAGATACATGTAGCTACCGGACTATGGATGTGCGACTGTAAAGTACTTCGAAGGGTGCAAATTTCAAGCTTGAGTGAGAGGTTTCATGATATGCAAACAGGAGAGATCCAAGATAGCAATCCCAATTGCGCAGCTTTTCTGAGCGAAGCCGTTTCAACATTAGGTTAAGTACACTGTTCATGCATTCAACCAAACTGTTGCACGAAGGATGTAATGGAGTAGTGGTCATCTGTTTAATCAACAAGAGCCTACTCGTTTCTTTCATGAAATCTGATGTAAACTGTCATCCCTGATCGGAAAGAATTTTAGTTAGGAAGCTGACTCGTGTGAATACATCGGTCATGGCATCTACATGTACATGTACTTCCTGGTAGTTTCAATGCTACTGGTAGGTAGAGCAACTGCTTCTGGATGCCGCGTAATCATTCAGGGTCAATATGAAATGATGGCCTCTGTCAGATTTGGGGTGAAGGGGGCCTGTAATGTCCACAGCCACACGTTTAAATGGCATATCTATAAGGGGCATATCTCCCAGTGGTACATGTACCTTGGTCACTTTGCCTTTGAAATCGTCCATTGACATATGTAATAGGAACGACAATATCGGGTACTATCTGCCTGACACCCTGGCCAAAAGAATTCGCTCATAACCTTATCACACATTTTCCGTGCTCCTTGGTGTTCACCCAGGATGGTTTCATGAGCTACTTTAATTACATTAACTCAGTATTTACATGTAATAGGAACTACAAGTTGAGGACACGCATCTCCATATTGGAGAGTGGGGGATTCGAACTTCCCATACAACACACCATCAAGCCAGTAGAAAGTGGAAGTTGATCCGTATTTGTTGCATTTCTGATTGCCCTTCTCTGCAAGTTCTCGTATATGGGCCAATGACGGATCATTAGCTAGTTCGCTCATAATTTCAGATTTCGAGATGACTGGAATACTTTCAGGTACCTTAAGTTTCCTTAATGGTTTATCCTGCGCAGCTCGTTGTGCTCGCGTCATTACTGCACATGACATAGTATCAATGCTCCTCTCCAAATTGAGTGTTTGATGAGACACCGCATTGCTAGAGCAGGTCAGGATTATTCGGTGATCTGACACCTGTTATGTTACCTAATATGATGTAGTACACGGGTTGTCTCATGCAAAGCAAGTCAGTCCAGCCAATGAAATAGGGCGAGTCTAATTTAATTCTTGCGACTGGGGATACGCAAACAGTTCCATCGACAAGAATACACAACTTTTCGGCACCAGTGAGTTTTTCATCGGGAACAAGGTCAGGGCTTATGACTACTGAGCTACAGCCGCTGTCGCATAGAACTTTACATTTTATGTCATTAATCCAATCCATCTGTGACTGGCTGCGTAGAACAATCTGAGTTTTTACACGCCACGCTCATTACTGGGAGTCCGTATCCGCATATCAATGTGGCGTAACCGTCATGCGTACAACATTCACTGAGCGGGGTGAAATCAGGCAATTTGGATATATAAGCTCCAGTTTCCATTGCACTAGGTGGACCACTTTCTCTAAATTTTGTGGCTTTCTGTGTGTTTTGCCCCATGTCACATTCAGCCTCAAAAAGGCCAGTAATTGCTGAAGCTGTCACGTTACAGCAACTTTCTCAATTTCTTTAAACTTACTGCAGCAATTATGCGCTATGTGACCCGGTTTGCAACATACAAAACGTGTACGGGATGATACATCTCGTGGTGTGTTGGCGTTGGTGATAGGTTTCAATGATTTGGCAAACGACGCACGATGCGTCTGCTTCTGATCTAGGAACCACCTACATGTATTTGAATATTAGCCGTTCGGTTTGCTGTTCCCAATAAAGGGAGCAAAGCTGCCGTGAGCATCTGTATACTGCTCTGCAAATTGGGCCATTTCCGTAACATCAGCCGGTTTATGCTCTTATAGGAAAAGAGCTACATGTAAATGATCACTGCATCAATTCGTGAACTGTTCCCACAAGAGTAAATCTTTCAGACCGTCATACCTGTATGTCTTAGGTACACATGTATTTTGGCCATAGCAACCCAACGCATCAGTAGGTTATCAGGACGGACTGCAAACTGTGGCGCACTTTCGTCTTTCTCAGGTTTTGCCAACCGAAATTTCTCTCTAAAGGCATGCTCATTCAGGTGGAATTGCTTGAGTAACACCTCCTTGAGCATTTTGTATTTGGCTGACTCATCTGAACTTAGCCGAGAATACACATTGAGTGCTTTGCCTTTCAGGAGAGCACTTAGATTTTTGGCCCACGAGTCGGGGTTCCATTCTTGCATGGTTGTGTACCGTTCAAAGTGTCAGAGGTATGCATCCAAATCGTCATGCGTCTCGTTAAATACTGGTAATTTAGGAGTGCGATGTTGTATTTTGACTTTGAATTGAGATTGTGCATCGCCGTCTTTCGAGCCGTCAGGAGATGTGGCCAATTCTTTCTTCACATTTTCTAATGTTAGTTGTGTTTCCAAACTTTGTTGTTCTAAGTGTTTCCAAGTTCTCCACACGTTCCAAGATCTCCACACGTTTTTCTGTGGCACTTTGTTGCAATTTCACACGCTCAGTATGGACAAACTTAATAACTCTGAGCCAGAAAACCCACAACTTTCGCCAAATAAACGTAATCTCGGATCTGACCCTCCATCATGATACCAACTGTAACCAACAGGAAGATAACACATATACCATTGGGGGTTTGAATTGGGTGCGATGCTCTCCCACAATGCATTGGGAACTCTCTGACCAGTCTTGCACTGCAACTCGGCCCTCTGCCATGCACGTTACCTCAGGCCACCTCATGCAAAGAGAGATAAAATTAGATTGATGAATTAAAGAAATGTAATTCATGTGAGCTCATAACAGTACATACAACCATGTCTCATTCAGTGTGATTGGAAGCATTCTCTGTTTCCTCATTCTAGCCAAATTTATTATTAAATAAATGTCACCCAGGTCCCGCAAAAAGAGAGTTTAGAGTTACATATTTGAAATGAAACACGAGAGGGCTATTGCAACGTAATAAAAAAAAGACTTTTTACAGTACATGTATTTACAAATAAATAAAATGAAAGGTTAGCAACTTAACTTGATGAAATCAACGGATCATACATAAGACAAAGAGTGTAATTAAGCTCAAACTTAATTAAACAGAAATGTAAACCAAATCAACTTAAAGACTTCAAGACACTTGCAAAGTAAATAAAAACTATCGGAAGCAAATCAATATCTCGCAGAAAACTCACTCCAATCAATTCAAAATAATTCAAACAACGGACAGTTTCTTCGTTACTACTTTGATCACGTTAACTCAGCAACTCAGCTCATATTGGCTCGCTGCTATTGTACATGTAGGTCTGTACCCTCCAAACAGGTTATCTACAAATATAATGTATCGGAACACATCTTGCGAATAGATTTGGCATAGAATAAACATCAAATAGTGTTTAAAATACAATATTCCAATAAATGCGTATTACATCAACAATGACTAGGACAATGAACAAACTTTAAAGAATTGAACTTAAGGTAATTCCATCAAGGCATTTGGCTCTATATGTAGCTTCAGGCATAACTTCCGTGAAGACTGATCAGAGATGTCGTCACAGGAGAAAAATAACTTGTGGTACAATCTAGTTGGGTATCTCTTATGTCTACCCTTTTACTTGTAATCTGCGGTGGCAGATTCTACACACCTGTTGGCTATGGTGGTAGCATAACCCAACGCAACACTCCCCAACCTGTTTCTGCACCCATTTTCTCATACACCTCCCATTCTCAGGGTTTCAAAATCCAACTGCCCCAAACAAAGTGATCCTGGGAGTGTTTCTGGTGCAACGTAACGCTAGGTATACAAAAGAAACATGTAAAACGACCTACCATGACCAAACAATGAACAAAAACCTGTCTCGGGCATGTGTTATGCTGTGCAGCATAAAGTACCCTGGGGAAGACTTGGTGGGAAAGTAAAACTTTAAAACATCAAGAATAACAACTTTAGTACGGGGCACCGTTACAATCTCTGTGTAGGCAGTAGTCTGGTTCGTAGGCTCAGCGTGGTCATGGTCAATCTACATTGTATGGGAACTATTCCCAGTGGACTTTTTTGTGCCCCTTCTAACTTACTATATCTGCGCAGAAATCTTTCGCGCCCCTTTTCGGCCTGCTATATTTATATCACGATTGCGGTAAGTTGATGGGGACATTAATTTACCGTGTGTTTCCTTTGGATTTAATTTTGTAATTCTACAGGAAAGTTGTGGTAAGTTGACCAAATAAAGTCCAATAGGAACATGGCTTTAGACTTAGAGAAGTCTTCTTTCACAAAGCCACCTTTGGCTGACTGAGACCTCCATGTCCCGTGCCTATTAAACAGCCTGCCTTCAACACCTGCTGTGGCAGCCTCTATAGCACCTCCTGATCTTAAACTGTGAACACAGTATTTGGAGACATCACCAACTATTGGCTTGAGTACCTCCATCATGACCCCACAAACTCTGGAAGGATACATTGGTTGATTAATCCTTTGCACGGTAACTCGTAACCTCGTTTTATAGCTGTTAAGTTTCTGAATAGCCTATATAGGAATCTTTGTTGGGCAACTGAGCTAATTTCAGATATTTCTCTAGCATCCCTACCAGAGAGATGGAAAGAGAAAGTGTGGCGATTACGTCATGGCTACCACTTCTGTAAATATCCATTTTACTGGATGGAATGAAAATCGAAACATAAATATGATCAAAGTCAAATGGCTTGTTTTAATATGTCAAAGCTCATCAAATTGGAGGAAACCTGTAAATGCGACTAAACACATAGTAGCAGAAGATGATAAACTGATACACATGTAAGTCTGTACAGTAATAATTGTACATCTTAATTAGTATTACAAGTATGACTTATGTACAGGGATAAGTAGTTGGGCTCTACTTGTAGTTTGATTTGCCATGTACACAAACTATGAAAAGCTTCTCCATACTGCTTAAGAGTAGACTCAGCTCTGCATCTACGTCTGGTAGCCCAGATGTTAAGTCGTCATCCTGTTTCATCTCATGTCCTTATGTACCCATAGCCCTCTCTGAAATATTACCTGAAAATTAAAGGTAACAACTGTTAGAAATGTATTTAAGTCCATAATTTAAATAATGAGCACAGGACTTAGTCCTCTTTGGACAATATTTGCTCACAAATCATACACAAATGCCCTGACATATTGCAGCTTCTATCTGACTGCAAGTTTGTTATCCTGGCAATTTTGCAAACGCCCTGGTCGATACCACCCTTCCATAATTCTCTCAATCAGCTTTTGAGGAATTTGGTCCGGCTAAGACCATTTATCTGCACTTCATACATCATCCAAACTGCAATCTGATTGCAAGTATAGCACTCCTGGTTATCTGGCTAATGAATTGTTCATAGCAGAGTTTGTCCATCTGGGAATAAGAGTGGCCAGTGAAAGTTCCAGAAGCTTTTGTATACTTCATATGGAAAAGTACTCTTGAATTAGGATGAATGGGAGGAGCTAACCAGTTGAGTTCACGTGACGAGTTAACTGAGAACGGATCCACACTTTCACACCCTGGATTCCAAAATCCAGGTTAATCTGAGTTAAATCCCGGTAACTTGGTGTTATAGTAAGTGGCAAACCTATCTATGGTATGCATCATCAAAACCTTTTTGCCAAGATTTGTCTGCTGCCCACATTGGCGGATTTCGATAAATTTGTGTGAAGAGCCCAGGCAGAGACTGAAAACAGCACACAGAAAACACCAAGTTTTGCTGATTTAATGACACAAAAGAGGGTTTAATCCAACTTACTGTTTATAAGACGGTTGAAAAATATCATATAACATCAAGTTAACCCTACATGGCCCATCCCCTTTAACCCAGTTTGAAGCCAGAGGAAGAACATATGCAGAGAATCACAGCTGCTTTGGTGCTGGAAAAAATGTTCAGCTCAATAGATGAAATGCTGGTCGATGGGGGACTTTAACATTGATCTTCTTTATAGTGAAACTCAAGCTTTAACTGATGATGACAAAACTTTTTACATACTCATTTTTTCTGCCCTGCAATTGATAAACCAACTAGAATAACTCAGAAATCAGCAACATTGATTGATGATATCTTCAAAAACTACACTGAACCATCCTCCACTTTCATCGTTCTATTGGACTTCAGTGATCACCTTCCAATTATTCTCTTTGGCTTTGACTTTGCTTAAACTAAGCAGAAACCTACATGTACACATTGAAAAGAAATACTGCACTTCAGCCGGACATGTTGCTGTACTGAAAGATGAATTAGTTAAGTTGAATGGGATTTGTTTGCTACTGGTGATGGAGTAAATTTGCAGTATTCACAATTCTCTTCCAAATAAGTACATCTCACTGATTAATGCATGCCTTATACAAAGTGTAGACATAATAATAAACTACCTGAAAATCTCTGGATTACTAAAGGCCTACTAAAATCTATAAGAAAGAGAAATAGACTTTATAAAGTATGTCTTTGAAACCCAGATCAATTTACTTAAATAAACAGATATGAAAACAAATGAACTATTGTAAATCTGGTTAGTGTAACGCCTAGGTGATTCAATTCATGGCATTTGTCATATTGCTGACAACCCCAAACAGGTAATTTAATTTCCATTAAACTGGCGTGAGCTTCGAGTTGCACTCCATCCAGAAGAAATTTGCAGGTTTGTAGTTTGAATGCGAGATCTGTATGTAACAAAACAACTGGCATTCTTGAATTGCTGGGTGATCAAGACATTGATGTGCTTGCTGTTACTGAACACATTGTGGTGGATGTCGACTGTCGTGATAAACGTTTCTTGTTGATGGTTGTTATTGGGCTCCAAATGTAGCAATCACTACCTTCTTATTTGATTTTTCTCAAGTCTTTCATATTCACATGGATCAGCCTCAAGCGCATGATACGATTTGTTTTATTAATTTTCTGGAGTCTTGCAATTTGATTCAACAAGTAGTATCCCCCACCCATATTAAAGGTCATGTTTTGGATCTTGTTATTACTAGTCCATCTATGGACATTATCAAATCTGTAGATGTTTTGATCCTGCTATTTCTGATCATTCACTGATAATGTGTTCTTTCCTTTAGAAATCAGTAAGCCTGTGAGACCACAGAGATCTGTGGCATTTAGGAGGCTTAAAAACATAGACTGTGAACATTTTCGTTGAGACATTCTTTGCTCAGCATTTTCAAAGTTTTTGGACGAAACTTCATTACCCGACCCCAATGTATTCGCAGCTTATTACAATTTGGAATTAAGGTTGATTCTTGACAAGCATGCTTCTGTTCAATCAAAGGTTGTTACTATACGGTCGAAAACACCATGGTTTACTGAGACCATTAGGAAGGAGAAAATTAAGCGTAAAAACCTGGAGCGTCGCTGGCGATGTACTCGACTAACTGTTGAACGGGAGATATATAAAATGCAATGTAATCATGTTGTGAAGATGATCAAGGGTGCAAAAGTGCATTATCATCAAAGCTTAATCCAGGAGAGCAAGGGTGATTGTCATCAGATTTTTTGTGTGATTGATAATTTGTTTTGCCGCAAGTCAGTTCCTACATTTCCTACTCATAAGTCCGAAGTCAAATTGGCAAATTGATTTGCAAATTTCTTTCAAGATAAGATCAGCAACTTACGACATATAAGTAGTGTGGGTTAAGGAGATTTTGATATTCAAGATCCAATTCTTCCTGAAGGATGTAAGCTTAATTTAGGCTCCACCACTTCTGCACAGATCCAGCAAATCATACGCAAGTGTCCTCCAAAAACTTGTGGTGCTGACCTGATACCAACTGCACTTTTAAAATGCTGTCTGCCTGAAATTTGCCCAATAATCACATCTCTTGTTAATTCTTCTATTAACCTTGCAGTTTTTCCAAATGATTTTAAGATGTCTACGTTACTCCCATACCAAAATCTCGGAACCTCATGTACAGGCTGATCAAGCCAAGCTGCTTAAGAATTATCATCCAGTTGCCAATGTACCATTTGTCTCCAAGGTTCTTGAGAAGGTGGTTGCGCAACAACTTACTAATCATATGACCAGGTTTATGTTACACGAAATGGGTAGGCATAAGAAGTATATATGACCAAAAGCTAGTGATGTTTGTTGGATGTGATTGGGGGATGTGAGCAGAAGATTAGCTTTCAAATTGTGATATTTGTTAGATGTGATTGGGTGATGCAAGCAGAAGATTAGTTTTCAAATTCTTCTGTCAGCAAGAACAATATGCTTTTGTGCCAAGTAGGGATAACACTTAATCAGTTGCATATGGATGATTTTGAAGGAATTAATGCTAATTCACATAAATGTGATGCTTTTGATGGGTTGTTATACCAGTAAAGGAGATTTTATTTTACTGAGTGTTTTAAACAGTCCTAAATCCTCCAATTTCAACATGATATTACATACACTCTAGGGGGTTAGGGTTTTAAGTCCAGCCATTTGGCCTCAGTTAAGGCAGGCTCATACTTCAGGCAAAGGTGAAAACGAAGCGAATCTGATGAAAGACTTCCAGCAAAATTTTGCTATTCAACTTGTGTGAATTCATGAAAGTACTTTCCTGAAAGTAAAGAATGGAGGTTTCACAAATATTTCTGAAATAGTAGGTAGATGTCTCAGAGAGCTTCGTTTGTGAATTTCAAAGTTGGTTTGATCTTGTTGATGTTTGCGACAAAATTATGAATCGGTCAAGAATTTGGTTACAGATGACCAGTATAGTGTCTCTGTAGCACCACTATGTGAGAATTTTTCTGCTTTTTTTGGAAGTATTTTGTTTCAGAAGTCATGCTGGGTGATGTCACATTTCAGGGCATGCTGTTGAGCCATTGAAGGAAATACTTTTTTGAAATGGAAACAGTTGTGGTCGAGAATTGCGTTCCAGAAAATCTTTGATGTAGTAATGAGTGGTTTTTTTGATTGACGTGTTTTAGTACAGTGTAATTGGTTTTGTTTATCACATGGTTAACTACGATATCCCCTTTTTTGTTTTTTAATGGAGGTTAGTTTTTTCCTGAACATGTTTTTAGTTAGTGTCTTAGCCCAATGTGGGTCAGTGGGTGAGTTCAAATTTGGTGGCTTCCCAATATTCTTCTCTATCTGGTGTCATAGAAGAGGTTGATTTTAGATGCCAAGTGGAAGATGGTTTAAAAGGATGTTTTTTGAGCATTGTTCAGGGAATAAATTTTAAACTATGTTTAAGACCAGCCAAGCACATAATTATTCCCATTCATAAATACCTTTTTATTCAGAGAGTCAAAAGAAGTCAACATATGATGGATTTCCAACAATTTTTTCTAAAACTTCACTTTTATTTTCCCAAACATCCCCATCTATTTTATGGTATATTCCTTTTCAATGCGCCTGGCGCATTCTGCGTGTTGCGTCACACACAGACTCATGACTAATAAGGATGGAGTAAACTGTCTCATCCAAGTTTTAGTGTGTGTTTTACACAGCAGGCATTGTCACTTCTCAGCAGGCATGATCAAATGTTAACACATGATCAAGTTGCACGTTTCTCTGCCAATTTTGGTTTCAGTCTTTTTGTTAAACACCATCTCATGTCACTGCAAGATGCCAAAGTCTGGGAAGAGAGTGGCAGCAACCGTTTGGCCTTCTGAGAGGAGGAGACCGCACGGAAGGCCTTGCTCTGCTACCGGTAAGCCTACGCAAAGCCGGGGAGATGCTTCTGAGGCAACCCCTGGTTCGGTTGGGATAGAGAAAAATATACCGGCAGCAGCCACACCATCATCTGCAATCCCTACTGGTGCTGTAGATGGATCTCAATCTCCCACCCGGAGGATCGCAAAGTGCTGCCGCTGCACTGCCTGTGACTTCGGGGCTTGGTGAGTCAGATGTTCACTGCAACCTTTTTTCCTTACCTGTTGTGGATCACCAATCCATTCCTCATTTAATTTCAAGTGGTGATCCTACTCCTAGTATTAGTTCATCTGCATTGCCTTTGACTTCCATCCCTATTTCACTTCAAGCTGTGAGTGCCGCGTCTGCAATGGCTAATGTACAAAACTACACCGCACTTACCAGTGTTTGTGACGAGCTGGGGCTGGGGGTACCTAAAAACATCCTAGAAAAAATTTGGAAGGGGAGTTTGTCGAATTTGGTTCTTTGCTACAGCCAATTCGTACTGGGTTTGGTAATACTCATTCTCACGACTGTGTATTTCTGATCAGTTTGCCTGAATCACCTACCTTGCAAATTCGCCCCCCAGCTCAGCATGTTCGCATAACGTCCACTGAGCAATGGACTTCTGCCATGTCTGCTTTCTTGGTTTTTGCATTCATTTACTTGATTTGCCATCTGGACTGCACCCAACAATTACTGAAATGTGCCGATACTGTCTGATCTGCAGCCTTCCGTCGCACGGGTTCCGGCTGGCGCGATTATGATATCCAGTTCCGTCTTCACCAAACGCGAATGCCTGCTCGTTCTTGGGCCAGCATCGATGCTGAATTGTGGTTAACGCTAGTGGGTGGTCCCTCACAAAACCTTTTTTGTACCTACCCCCTTAAGTCCTCCCAACAGCCATTCCGCGACTGTGTCATACATCCTCTCAGCAGGAACAGTGAGGCACTGCTCGTGGAATCTGTTTCGGCTTCAACCGCAGTCTATGTTTCCGGTTTGCATGTCAATTTGTCCGCAAATGTTCCATGTGCATGTCCCCTGGCCAATCAGCCAATAATTGCCGCGGTAGCTCCCTATGCCCTGGCAGTGCTGGAGGGGCAGCCAACGCATCAACTACCAACCCCTGATCTATGGTTTCACGTTTGTCTTTCGTTTAGGCTATTTTGGTCTGAGAGTACACTCTAGTTCGGCTGGCAATTTCAAGTCCGTCCATGAACACAAGGCTTTATTACACAATAATATCAGGGAGATTCAGTTGGGCCGTATTGCTGGTCCTTTTTCTAGCCCCCCCCCCATTGCCAGACTTGCCCTTTTCTCCAGTTGGAGAAAAGTGTTGGTTCTCACCTTTCACTTCAACAAGTGGTACAGTTTATTGCATTTTGGTCTGTCAATAATTATTCTCTCACTACCATAGCTTTGTATGTATCTGTTATTGCTTCCACATTACGCCTGTATAATTTTCGGATATTACCCAACACTTTGTTTTCAAACGCTTATTGCATGGCTGTCGGCGGTGTAACAGCCGTCGGGATGTACGCTGTCCTATTACATTGGATAGTCTCTGCCCTATTGTCCCAGCCTTACAATCAGTCTGTTTCAGTCAGTATGAAGCCTTACTTTTCCATTTTGCCTTCCTTTTGGTCCGTTTTGGAAAATCTTAGGGTTACGATCATAATTGAACAGGCCGCATTTTCAAACTGAATATCACATAAGGCTACTATGCGGGAACAATCACTAGATTTGGACGGGACTGTAAATTCCCCCACCCGCAGAAAGCCAAACAAGGCTAGCTGAAATGCTGCGTTAAAAAGAGCGGCCTCAAATTCTGAGGATGCTAGGCCCCCCACTATCTCATCAACAGGAGGTCTGCTGTGACATGGGTACCGAACATCGGTTTTGTGGGATTCTCTGTGGAGGCCTTCCCTTAACTTGTGGACCAGGAAGTGGTCCGTGGGGTCAGGCAAACTGACCTAAATTGGTTGTTAGCCAGCCTTCCGGCCAATCAACAACATTATTAGTCAGTCTTGCACTGTTAGATTAAGCACCCTCTCTCCCCGGGTCCCAAAGGGGGTTTCGGCCGACCAGCATCTGAAAACCGTATTGTTAAATTCAATTTTATCTGTATATTATCTTTATAAATGGCATTTGTATGCTCTAATGTATAATTTTGAAAACAGTCTCTGCCTCCGTATGTAAACGTTCCTTTTGTAAGGAATAATGATACCCATAGTCATGACACTAGGTCATCAAACAAGCTACAAAGTTTCAAGTTTGCCACATCTTCAACTGTTACAATCCTGGACAAATCTCGGTTGGCCTCCAGACCCCCTTTTCAGTGTTGGGTGTGTGCGCACGGTCTGTGTTCCAGCTGGACAACATTGACCGGGGGAGTGGGAGAGGGGGCTGGAGATTGTATGGCTATTGCCAAGTGTCCCAACAAGTCTGTCCAGAATTGTAGATACCAGGGACCCCTATCGTACTATAGAACTGAAGTTGATCATTCTGTCCATTGGCGTCAAGTGTAGCATGCAAAAGGAATTATAAAACAAGTATGCAATTGATGTTACTGGTAACGAGGAGGATGTACATGTCAAACTAAGTTGTCAAGAACACTTTTAAAAATCACTGTAGTTTATTGATATTATCAGATTGCAAATTCATTAATTTTGTATTTTAACATCCACTCCTTAATATTCCTATTCACTGAAATATGATTTGTATAAAATAAAATCCTTTTTTTGCTGTAAGTAGACCCAGTACAGGTTTTGACTTCTTGTCTGACCTCCTTATTACTGTAACTATTACAAATACTAGCATTACAGGTTTCTCTCCCCATGTGCATGTAATTTAACTACATGTACTTATAGTATGGTAATAGGTGAACCTAAAACCTGAGCCCAGTTTTCTCCCCATGTGCATGTATGTAACTACATGTACTTATAGTATGGTAATACGTGAACCTAAAACCTGAGCCCAGTTTTCTTCCCATGTGCATGTATGTAACCACATGTACTTATAGTATGGTAATACGTGAACCTAAAACCTGAGCCCAGTTTTCTTCCCATGTGCATGTATGTAACTACATGTACTTATAGTATGGTAATACGTGAACCTAAAACCTGAGCCCAGTTTTCTCTCCCATGTGCATGTATGTAACTACATGTACTTATAGTATGGTAATACGTGAACCTAAAATTTAAACCTGAGCCCAGTTTTCTTCCCATGTGCATGTATGTAACTACATGTACTTATAGTATGGTAATACGTGAACCTAAAACCTGGGCCCAGTTTTCTCTCCCCATGTGCATGTATGTAATTACATGTACTTATAGTATGGTAATACGTGAACCTAAAACCTGAGCCCAGTTTTCTTCCCATGGCATGTATGTAACTACATGTACTTATAGTATGGTAATACGTGAACCTAAAACCTGGGCCCAGTTTTCTCTCCCCATGTGCATGTATGTAACTACATGTACTTATAGTATGGTAATACGTGAACCTAAAACCTGAGCCCAGTTTTCTCTCCCCATGTGCATGTATGTAACTACATGTACTTATAGTATGGTAATACGTGAACCTAAAACCTGGGCCCAGTTTTCTTCCCATGTGCATGTATGTAACTACATGTACTTATAGTATGGTAATACGTGAACCTAAAACCTGAGCCCAGTTTTCTCCCCATGTGCATGTATGTAACTACATGTACTTATAGTATGGTAATACGTGAACCTAAAACCTGGGCCCAGTTTTCTTCCCATGTGCATGTATGTAACTACATGTACTTATAGTATGGTAATACGTGAACCTAAAACCTGAGCTGAGTTTTCTTCCCATGGCATGTATGTAACTACATGTACTTATAGTATGGTAATACGTGAACCTAAAACCTGAGCCCAGTTTTCTTCCCATGTGCATGTATGTAACTACATGTACTTATAGTATGGTAATACGTGAACCTAAAACCTGAGCCCAGTTTTCTTCCCATGTGCATGTATGTAACCACATGTACTTATAGTATGGTAATACGTGAACCTAAAACCTGAGCCCAGTTTTCTCTCCCCATGTGCATGTATGTAACTACATGTACTTATAGTATGGTAATACGTGAACCTAAAACCTGAGCCCAGTTTTCTCTCCCCATGTGCATGTATGTAACTACATGTACTTATAGTATGGTAATACGTGAACCTAAAACCTGAGCCCAGTTTTCTTCCCATGTGCATGTATGTAACTACATGTACTTATAGTATGGTAATACGTGAACCTAAAACCTGAGCCCAGTTTTCTTCCCATGTGCATGTATGTAACTACATGTACTTATAGTATGGTAATACGTGAACCTAAAACCTGAGCCCAGTTTTCTTCCCATGTGCATGTATGTAACCACATGTACTTATAGTATGGTAATACGTGAACCTAAAACCTGAGCCCAGTTTTCTCTCCCCATGTGCATGTATGTAACTACATGTACTTATAGTATGGTAATACGTGAACCTAAAACCTGAGCCCAGTTTTCTCTCCCCATGTGCATGTATGTAACTACATGTACTTATAGTATGGTAATACGTGAACCTAAAACCTGGGCCCAGTTTTCTTCCCATGTGCATGTATGTAACTACATGTACTTATAGTATGGTAATACGTGAACCTAAAACCTGAGCCCAGTTTTCTCCCCATGTGCATGTATGTAACTACATGTACTTATAGTATGGTAATACGTGAACCTAAAACCTGGGCCCAGTTTTCTTCCCATGTGCATGTATGTAACTACATGTACTTATAGTATGGTAATACGTGAACCTAAAACCTGAGCTGAGTTTTCTTCCCATGGCATGTATGTAACTACATGTACTTATAGTATGGTAATACGTGAACCTAAAACCTGAGCCCAGTTTTCTTCCCATGTGCATGTATGTAACTACATGTACTTATAGTATGGTAATACGTGAACCTAAAACCTGAGCCCAGTTTTCTTCCCATGTGCATGTATGTAACCACATGTACTTATAGTATGGTAATACGTGAACCTAAAACCTGAGCCCAGTTTTCTTCCCATGTGCATGTATGTAACTACATGTACTTATAGTATGGTAATACGTGAACCTAAAACCTGAGCCCAGTTTTCTTCCCATGTGCATGTATGTAACTACATGTACTTATAGTATGGTAATACGTGAACCTAAAACCTGAGCCCAGTTTTCTTCCCATGTGCATGTATGTAACTACATGTACTTATAGTATGGTAATACGTGAACCTAAAACCTGAGCCCAGTTTTCTTCCCATGTGCATGTAATTTAACTACATGTAATTATAGTATGGTAATACGTGAACCTAAAACCTGAGCCCAGTTTTCTTCCCATGTGCATGTATGTAACTACATGTACTTATAGTATGGTAATACGTGAACCTAAAACCTGAGCCCAGTTTTCTCCCCATGTGCATGTATGTAACTACATGTTCTTATAGTATGGTAATACGTGAACCTAAAACCTGAGCCCAGTTTTCTCCCCATGTGCATGTATGTAACTACATGTACTTATAGTATGGTAATACGTGAACCTAAAACCTGAGCCCAGTTTTCTTCCCATGGCATGTATGTAACTACATGTACTTATAGTATGGTAATACGTGAACCTAAAACCTGAGCCCAGTTTTCTTCCCACGGCATGTATGTAACTACATGTACTTATAGTATGGTAATACGTGAACCTAAAACCTGAGCCCAGTTTTCTTCCCATGTGCATGTATGTAACTACATGTACTTATAGTATGGTAATACGTGAACCTAAAACCTGAGCCCAGTTTTCTCTCCCCATGTGCATGTATGTAACTACATGTACTTATAGTATGGTAATACGTGAACCTAAAACCTGAGCCCAGTTTTCTTCCCATGTGCATGTATGTAACTACATGTACTTATAGTATGGTAATACGTGAACCTAAAACCTGAGCCCAGTCGAGGATGTGTGGGCTTGGTCAGTGACAGCCGGTTGTGGGGGGTTTGGTAGGGATGGGTTGACGATGGTTGGAATTTATTTTGAAAATATATGTACTGACACTTTCAGTATCTTGAAAGATCTCAGACCGAATAAATATTCATTGGAGGTTTACAACAGAAATATGAGGGATCATATGTGTATAGATATAGTCTGAGCCAGTTCCCCACTCCCGTCACTTCAGGCATGAACTAGATTATATTTTCAGACTGATTTTTCATACAGTTTATTTAATGTGTGCTTGAGTCTATGAGTCTATTCAAATACACATTGTCTTGTGTTCCTTCACCACTTTAATGTGTGCTTGAGTCTATGAGTCTATTCAAATACACATTGTCTTGTGTTCCTTCACCACTTTAATGTGTGCTTGAGTCTATGAGTCTATTCAAATACACATTGTCTTGTGTTCCTTCACCACTTCAATGTGTGCTTGAGTCTATGAGTCTATTCAAATACACATTGTCTTGTGTTCCTTCACCACTTTAATGTGTGCTTAAGTCTACATGTATGAGTCTATTCAAATACACCTTGTCTTGTGTTCTTTCACCACAGCATGTTTATGTGTAGCACAACCCTGACAGAATGCTTGAACATGCCTCTTGGATAAGAACTTGAGTTTCTCCTGCATCTGCCCTAACGGCTGCATCAGGTAAAGATGTCAATGGCTATTTCTTCTGCTTGAATGTCCTGAAGTCTTGGATAATGGCATTATATATTGTCCAATAAATAATTGGATGTGCAAGTACACAGACTGTCTTGAGTCTCTTCATGTAAGAGGACATATGAAAATAGGGTCAGGTTATCTGTATACGTAGACATATCTGATGGGATAAGCCACAGCAGTTGCCCTGTCTGATCAGCTCTGGCTGATGTTTTATCAGTGCCTGGACACAAAGTCTGAGAAGTGTATGGACGTACAGCGTATGCTGAACTTGAATTTAGCCACTGTTGTTGGCCTCTTTTGGTAGCAAATATTGCTTCTTGGCTGTGTCCCAGAATGTTGAAAAATACAAGATTGCAGGAAGTAATATCATACAATTCAGTGTTGGTACATGCATAATGAACACTGCTGTAACAGACAGGTATACTGAACAAACATGTACCTCTTGGCTCCTGAATTTTCTGTGTACATTTACTGAACATGGAAACTTTGCTTTACTTAAAAGAAACATGCAAAGGACTGGTGATAATGACTTGAAAGTTAAGGACAATTTTACTTTCAGAGGGGCTACTGTCAGCACGTGTCATGATCTGCACCGTTCATAGGCACATGTATAATGGGTGGCTGTGTAGACCAGCCACTGAGTACCTGGAGGCAGTACGGGCAACGCTGATGTGGAAACTCTTGCTGGTTATCACTACAAAGGTAAAGATTTTTACCCTGTAAAAAGATTACAGTGGAAAGTACATATGCCGGCAGATTATTTTTTGCCACTAAACTTAAAGAAATCTTCATTACATAGTTTTTCTTTGCTTTCAATTGATGGTTCCCGATACATCTTTTAAAGCTTCAAGTTAGAAAGGGATACTACCATGACCATCCAGCATTTTTGAGAGATGACTGAAAAGTACCCCGAAGGTGAGATATGGAAGAAGATAATACCTTGAAGAAAATCCTCATACATGTATTTCAGTGTTACTTCTTTTCAACTTGATTTCTTCGTTGGAAATGTTTGCCCCAAATCCTCATTCCGAAAAGATTGTGAGGCAGGTTGCTCCCCATTTGAATGGGGAATGGATTTTTTGGTAACTGGTAATCGCTTCAGGGAATTTGGCATGAATGCTGTTATATTGTTATATTGTGTTCATTATCGTGACGCTGTTCTGTATTATTCAAATGACTCTCAGTCAAAAACTACTTTAGCTGTATATTGAAAGTACATCTAGGCAGCTATATCTTTTTGTTTCAAAAGTCAATATTTGTGGCAGAAATCATATAATTATAATTACAATTAAAATTATATATGTGGACAAGGATTCTGAAATTCAGAGAAACAAGTGTACATGTAAGGATCAAACTTAAGAAATGGTTCATTCACAAAAATAACTATGACTATGAACTTAGCAGCAGTTTTTCATAAAATTTCTAAAAAACACTAGAACGTATATATATGCACAGGTTGAAAGTTGCATTGGTAAGTTGTGTAACTTTTTGTCTCTTAAAATTTAATTGTCATGGGCTGTAAAAAGTGGTTGGAAGATTATTCAGGTACATTGCACCTGTGCTTTTATTTGGTCTGTGACATGCAATCCATGACAAGAAGCTTATTTGAATTTGTTTTTTTGGACAGAAACTCACCCAAGAAAGTACCTTTCACAGTGTGCCATGGACTCCATGGGCAAGTGATTGCACTGTCTCTTCCAGAGCAGCTCCTTGAAAGAACTGATCATCAGTTGCATGGATATGGTAAGGATAATGCTTGAAGTCCAAGTGAATCATATCAAATAATGCTTGGATAGACCACAGTTGTACTGGGTTTGTGAGAGGTTTTGGGAACTAGGTGATTTACTTTTACTGTATAGATTGGTTAATTCCACTTTTCACTTAAAATCGAGCACCCGAAAAGTCACAAGTATTACCTGTGATTTATTCAGTAGAAAAGAGCCTGCATTTGGCACACTCAGAGAGGCTTTCTTGAACATATCAATCCAGTAACAATCAAAACTCAGTGTCCACACAATTATGCACGTCACAGAACACTAAAGACAAGTCCTTGGGCTCAGCAATGGTGTTCCATATTGTGCAGATTTTCTGCAGGGGAAGTGGTTGGATGTCAAAGGATGAATTAGAATACTGAAATTTGTATTATTATTGGAAACCAATCCCTTTTCCAGAATACTACATTATTTTTTCATCATGGGAGATGGGCTGGTTCCGGATGTATTCGCAGTTATCAAGGATGTTGTCAAGACACCACCTCTGCCTGTTACTCCTGGTATGAAGATCTGTTGTTTTTGTTTCATGAGTTTCATTGTTTATTTATTGAAAAATTTTTAGACTTTACATGTACTTTTGAATTTGCCGTCAGTCTATTTTTAAGTCAGCCTTTTCAAAGTACTTTGCATTGTGAATTTACAAAATATCAATGTGACTGAATGTAAATTCCTTTTAAAACTATTTCAGTACCAAAGAAAATATTCTGTATTCAAAGACAATTTTTTGTTCACCCTAAAAATATTTCAATGTTCAAAATTTTGTGAGATAATATAACCTGCTCATGTTCTCTTTGGCTCAATTCCATGTATCAAGTTTACTTGCTAACAACTAATGATCATGTACTGTTCTAAAGGGCCAAGAAATCTTCTGACATTGAAAACTAGTTCTGCTGTAAGTTGAACTGAGTAGTGCCAGCGATAGATATGCTTTACCCTTTTTTCTATAGGTTGTACTGAATACGTGCCATCCATGATCTGAAGTGGGTCGGGCAAACACAGCACAGATATTCAACTAACTCAAGCAGAGAAAAAGTGGTAATGCTTGCCATGATGGATGCGATCAGAAGGTTGGACAAAACCCTCCACAGATTCTCTATCTTGATTGGCCAAGAACCAGTCACGTGGCTTTCACTTTATTGCTATCTGGCATTTCCCGTCCAAAAGAACTCTACCTGTTTCAACTGAGGTACTATACCCACAGTTACCAAAGAACTGTACTCATTGCCTGTGACATTGTGTGCAAATGCATGCCGAGGTGCACACAGCTAATTACGTGCATTGCAAAGACCTTGCACAACAAGAGTTTGGTTCAATTATTTTGCGAAGAAGTAGTTTGGAAAAGTGTTTTTTTGTTTGTTCAAAAAGACGTAGTTTTTATTTGTGTTTTTATTATATAAATCAGTTACCAATTACATTTAAAGAGAATCTGTGGGAGAGGTGTTATAAACCAGTCTCTGTTGGTGATCCAGGGAGTTTTCTAGTTTTCCTCGGCTTTGCTTCAGGAAAATCAAACATTCCACGGATCACCTGGAGAGGTTAGTTATACTGCACCATTCAAAGCTGTCAGTATTATTTTGTATGAAAGGAAAATAAAAGGACCCGATGCTATGAATCATAAGCCACAGTCTTTGAGCCATTAAGAAAATTGGAGCAAATCTTACATATTTGTGTGTCAAAGGTTTATCAAAGGCAATCTACTGTCACTTATCAAAGATACCATGCAGTGTTTGGACTGAGAAAATCTTGTACGAAAAGGTTACGTCTTAGCGTGTGTCGGAATCAAATTCTGAGTGGTTATGGCTTTCATTCTTGCCATTGACACACTGCAGTAAACAGTCACAGAAGTGACCTTGTTTGATTACTTTCCTAGCATCTGACATTTGCTTCTTTTCGCTTGTGTTTTTCTAGGTTGATACAACAGTAATCTTTAGGAATTGTCAGGTTTCCTGAAGCCTGCCCTGGGAATGCAACCCAGCAGCCTAATCAGTGTGACGGTGATTCCGATGTGGAGGGTGCTGATATGGGGTGCTCGCCATCGCTTGAGTCTTGCAATTTTGTTCACGTTCTACCTTCCTTCACCTCTTTTAAAAAACGACGAGAGGTCCTTTCTCACAAGCACTGAAAACACGGGTCCTATGTGGCGAAATAGCTTCAAACTGCATGGATGTTATGTCTCTTGAAAGTGCACCCTTGTCTCCAAATTGCACGGGTCCAGCATGTTTTCTGCACGGATTGAAACCTCCTTCCTAACTCCATCATCAGTGCATAACCCACGTAAGTATCACTGGGTAAAGCATGCCATTATCCTGAGGATATTGTGTATTGACATCTGTCTTGCTCTTGCCTTTGTGCAGAATAGCACACAATATGCTGCCCATCAGTCATAGCCTTGCTGCCATCAGGTTCCGTACACACATTAGCATTGTGTTTCCATTTTGGGGGGGGGGGTTGAAACCAGACTTATGAAGTTGGAGCCTTCCTTTCCCTTATAACAATTATCGTCTGGACCCGTGAATGGAAGCAAAATGATGAATTATTGTGTGCAGTGAAATTTCTGACTTTCTTTCCCTTTTGAACAATTTCTGTTGAGCCAAATTCAGAAAAAAAGGAACAACACATTCACAGTAATTCCCGGGATCAAAGTTGATACCTCAAACTTAAAAATCTGATGTCTAAGGGATGAATTGTTCTACTCCATTCACATCAGAAATTGTTTATGTTATAAAGTACCAGTTTGGAGCTGTATAAATCTTTGACGGCAACAAAGTTACCTCTAAGCGGCAGGGAAGATGTGCTGCCAGTATGGCTACTTGTGAGTCGGAGTCAAGGAATCTCTCACCAAATTGAGATCAACCTCTAGCAGTCGAATGTTTCATCATCATTGGTTTCTTGCACAAATGTTCATGCATAAAAAAGCAAGAGTACGGGTTGGAAAATTGCTGAAAATATTGCAGTATCAGTGATAGGGGTGAAAATGTGGCAAAACCAGGAACGTTTACCAACGTGCTGCATATTGTAGCTATGAAAGCCTTCGATGAAATTGCAGGCATCCCTTGCATCAAACACCATGCACCAACATTTGCAGGTGTGTGTTTCCTGTGCTTGTGCCGTAGAGCCCTTTATGGCTTCCACATTTTCCCAATGCTTATTTGTGCACGATATTTGAGTGTGGCATATTCATGAAGGAAATAAGAAGCTGGTTCTTTGTCATAAACTTTTCTTAATTAGAAATTTGTGCGTTGGTCAGTTTTACTTATGATGTCAAAAATTATATCTTTAAGGTGTATCCAAAATGAAGAAATAGCAATACAAAATTGATTGGTAATGGATTGGTACGCTGAACTTCTGAAGCTGAACATTTCAAGTACGGTTGCACGGGAAAGCTTTGTTTATGAGCTCTCAATTGATCTCTATAATCACAGATAAATAAAAGCTATTAGCCTGTCATAACAAAAGGTAAACACCTGTTTCCAGTGTGGGGGTTAAGTGTGTCACCATCAAAAGCACATAAAATCTTCCCTTATGTTTTTAAGCGCAAGCAACCTGTACAACTGGGCCATGATGTCTTGAGACGTCTGTGCTGGTCACAGGACAGTGCCGCACGTCATTGTCTTATCGCAGTCCGAAGAAGGCAGAGTGATTTTCCCTCAATGATTTATCATTTATTTTTACATACAATCTGTCTAATGATTTCTTTAAATAACTGGTGATGGGTCTTTCCTTATCCTTTGTTTAGCTTTTATTTTAAGCAGCACACAGTTTAATTAAAAGTACATGTAACTAACTAAAGGTTGTGAAACCTTTATTTCGATTACTCAGTATTATTTTGCTCCAAAAATGGTGAAGGGGTTTATTTACCAGCACCAAGTGCACGTTCTGTTAACATTTAGCTTCATGTATATTTTGTGTACATCTTCGGAAAGTATGCACAAGGAGCTGGAAACGTAAACCTTGGGTATGGGCAGATTTGGGGCACACTTTTTTTGAAAGGGGACAGCTACATTTTTTTGTGGGGGAGGGGTGGGCCCATAAATTTTTAATCTTTTGTCACGCAATGTTTAATGGCCT
Organism: Acanthaster planci; assembly: GCF_054643075.1. Classification (NCBI taxonomy): domain Eukaryota; kingdom Metazoa; phylum Echinodermata; class Asteroidea; order Valvatida; family Acanthasteridae; genus Acanthaster; species Acanthaster planci. Next base: position 123,903 of record NW_028257647.1, on the reverse strand, counting down.
TTCTAGAATATACCATCAGAAGGAAGGAAAATAAAACGGAACCCTAATGTTTTTCTCTGTATCAATAAAATGCCTCTTTTGCCTCCGCCCTCACCTTTGGTAGGTCAATAATAAGGCTAAAATAGTTGTCTTATTTTGGTTGTCTTATTTATGTCTTGTTCTTTTTTATTTCATCGACTTGACCTTGACCCACACCAGCAACATATTTCGGGAAGAATATGTCAATAAAAGGTATTGTAACTGTAGTCTCTGTCAGGTGTGTGTGCTGTTTGTTGATTTTTAATTTGATTTATTTGAATTTGCCTATTTCCTTTTTGTTTTGTTTTATTTTTTTAATTGTTATTCGCTCGTGTGTACAAAATAATCAGTTCCTTTACTTTTCCAAAACGTTCACGCAGTTTTTTGCTTTTTCTCTCGGAGTGTCTCAATCAGGATCTTGAAGAACTTAGTTTCGTAATATTAGCAAAGAGAGAGGTTTAATGTGTTCACTTTTTCGGTAGGATAATTCCACTGTAGGCAAAATGCCCTGTATATTTATTTAGATCCCATATAAACGTTTATCTGCGACTGCTGGCTTCGCCAAGTGCTTCTTTTATTGGATGCCTTTAAAAAAATACCAAGGAGTTCGAGAAAGATCGTTTAAGAGTTTAATTTGACCAAACGTTGGTACAGTGAGTCATGTGATTGCACACCAACATAATTCAAATTCCCTAGACTTAAGATACTGCGCTATACCTCGTGATTCGGGGCAAGCTTTTGCGGAGCGACCTCCGTCTCTGAAATGTAGAGTCCTTAAATTTGTGCCCTTCTTGTCCATTGAAAACAGTGTATTGGTGCAAGGGGTCTCTTATGTAACAAACAAAAGCTTGCCCGAATCAAGAGTGTCTTTAGTGTGGAGAATTCAAATTGAATTAAAAGAAGTAACAAAAGGCTCGTTTGATTTAAAGCCCCCACTTCGGCAATAAAAGAACGCGCATACTTCACGCCGTTCAGTCTTTGATACGTTCTCTCAACGTTCCCCTAGACGAACTTAAAAATGAATGAATAGCATTTGTTACGCACGATTTTCTTTGACGCTGTTCAAATTATTTGTTGCGTCCGATCGCCGCATTTGGTCCAGTTGTGATTTGCAAAGGCATCATGCGATATACGAGTAGAATGTGTTTTGTAGGGCGGGCATTTATGCAAATTTTGAAATTCCTTTGCCTGCACGTGGTAACCGAACATGCGCATTTCTAGATCGACGTTTGCCTCGCCGAGGAAGCTTGCAACATTTCGTCACTTGCTGCTCTGACCTTACGAAATATCTCCCGCGAGGGCATCCAAACCGTGCCACTTTCAACAGTTTCAACGAGAGAGGTGTCATGACTGTAAGTATCAAATGTGAAAACGCATTTTGTAGCCTTTTAAGCCATCTTCCTCGACGTAGGCCCGGTCCGTTTACTTTCTTTTTTACTCCATTTGTCGAAGTTAAAGCAAAAATGCGACCGGGCGTTATCAAGTTGCAATTAATTTGTGGAACACGAACACGAGTAGTGCTGTAACTTTACTCGCTCAGCGCCTTAACACAAAATGAATTTGATTGTGGTCAATTCCGGTAACTGACGTAACCGACCTTATTTTTCGTATGCAAGCTGAGGCCCTATTGGCCGTTTTCTGGGACCTGAAGTGCATTGTATCGTATACTTAACAGAGTCCACTCTTACCAGCATGGGAAAATAAGTCAGAATTCTGAACAGACAAACAATATACTTCGTTTTGGAATTTAGTATCGAATGTAGTTGGCAAAAAGGCTCTTGAAAAACGTGTCGAGGTTAAAATATGACTGGAAAATAAGATTTCGTCATGCAATGTTAGGTTACGCCCCGGATCTCCGGTTAACGAAACAGTGAAAATCTGATTGGAAGAAAACTCCCTAAAAAGAAACGGCATTTTTCGCACTTTTTGCAGTGAGACAAATTTATTGTTGCCTTTGAATGACTAGAATTCCGAGCAGATTCATTCTTTTTTGCAATCCAAGATCCGTTCTGTGAGACACCTTGTTAAATTCGTTTCTTCCGAGGAGTTCCACAGGCGGACGCCATTAATTATTCAGGGCAGTGACTCATAAACTAACACGCGTCAGGAACAGTTAAATGGACTAGGGAAAATCTAAGTCTTTACTTAGAAAACACTCAGAATTTTTCAGACGAGTCTCGTGAGGTTTTGTGCACAAGCTGCCTCCGCACAAGAAAGGAAACCATCTTGTTAGGCTAATTAACCCATTTATTAATGAAGAGTAAACCCAATTTTGATCTTGAGCATTTTCCACGTGGCATAAACTGAAAAAGTTAGAAGATTGATCCACTAAGATAAAACTCGCGCTTCGCTGCAATTAGATTTAAGACATCATTTTGTATGAAGTAAAGAATTCTCATTGTCTTTTCTGTGTGTCTTGTTTGCTTTTGCTATAGAAACAGTCACCACGTCTCCATGTTCCAGGCCACCACTGCAACGAGAGTGTAGACTGCAATCTCATCCAGTGAAAAGGCTACTAGTAGAGACTAATAGAGTAGTAGAGACTCATTGATCGTTGTAAGGTAAAGCATAACTGTTAAAGTAGTGTCTTATCCCATATTTTGGAAATGTAGAAAATAAAATGGCCAAAATTGTTCCTAACCACACGTTTTACAGTTGAAACATAATTGCTGCTAATGTGATTTTAACCCCAATAAATGAGTATAACTGACTAGAACTTCACAATTACTCTGGTATTTATTCAAAATTCAGTATTTTCAAATAAAACAAAACAGGTAGAAATATGTTGATCCCTCTGCCCTAATTAAACTTGGAATTAAACCATAATGAACAGATTCTAATTGAATGGCATTACTTGGAGGACATGCAACATGCTATTAAAATTGTTCCTAAAAATGGCTAAAATTGTTCTAACCCTTACGTCTTGAAAGAGTAAAATTAAAAGCATAATTGTTGCTAAAATTGTTCTAACCCTAAAAAGTGAATTGTCCGAGACCTTGCATTTTAAAATTGCCATTAAAATTGTTCAACCTCTCATGGTTTGAAAGAGTAAAATTGCAAGAATAACTGATTCTAAAATGGTTCTAACCCCCATGTTGTAAAAATGTGAATTGTTTGCAACCTGACATTTTTTTAACTGTAGGTTTTAAGAAAGTAAACTTACAAGTATATTTGCTGCTAAAATTGTTCTAACCCCCATGATCTAAAAAAGTGAATTTTTTTGCAAATTCACATTTAAAATTTGCCCTTAAAATTGTTCGTTGCGGTACGTTTTAAAATGCTGCAGAGAAAATGGTGGAAATTGTTTCTGATTCCATGTAACGGGAGTAATTGCTCCTAAAACTGATGTTTTTAGAATAAAATTGCAAGAATAATTGATTCTAAAATTGTTCTAACCCCCATGTTGTTAAAAATGTGAATAACTACGTTTTAAAAAAGTAAAATTACAAGTATATTTGCTAAAATTGTTCTAACCCCAATGTTTAATTAAAAAAGTGGATTGTTTGCAACTTCGCATTTAAAAATTGACATTAAATTTGTTCTCTAACCCCCATGTTCTAAAAAAAGTGGCTTGTTTGCAACTTTTCATGTAAAATTGTTCTAATCTCTCGTTTTAAAAGGTAGTAGATAAATTGGCGGAAATTGTTCGTAACCCCATGTTTTAAGAGTAAAACTGCAAGAATAATTGCTTCTAAAATTGTTCTAACCCCCATGTTAAAAATGTGAATAACTGTTTTAAACAAGTAAAATTACAAGTATATTTGCTAAAATTGTTCAGACCCCAATGTTTGATTAAAAAAGTGAATTGTTTGCAACTTCGCATGTAAAAATTGACATTAAATTTGTTTTCTAACCCCCATGTTCTAAGAGTAAAATTGCAAGAATAATTGCTTCTAAAATTGTTCTAACCCCCATGTTAAAAATGTGAATAACTATGTTTTAAAAAAGTAAAATTACAAGTGTATTTGCTAAAATTGTTCTAAACCCAATGTTTGATTAAAAAAGTGAATTCTTTGCAACTTCGCATTTAAAATTGACATTAAATTTGTTCTAACCCCCATGTTCTAAAAAATTAACCTGTTTGCAACTTTTCTAACCTCTCGTTTTAAAAGGTAGTAGATAAAATGGCGGAAATTGTTCCTAACCCCATGTTTTAAGAGTAAAACTGCAAGAATAATTACTTCTAAAATTCTTCTAAACCCAATGTTTGATTAAAAGTGAATTGTTTGCAACTTTTCTAACCTCTCGTTTTAAAAGGTAGTAGATAAAATGGCGGAAATTGTTCGTAACCCCATGTTTTAAGAGTAAAACTGCAAGAATAATTGCTTCTAAAATTTTTTTAAACCCAATGTTTGATTAAAAAAGTGAATTGTTTGCAACTTCGCATTTAAAAATTGACATTAAATTTGTTCTAACCCCCATGTTCTAAAAAAGTGACCTGTTTGCAACATTTCTAACTTCTCATTTTAAAAGGTAGTAGATAAAATGGCGGAAATTGTTCGTAACCCCATGTTTTAAGAGTAAAACTGCAAGAATAATTGCTTCTAAAATTTTTTTAAACCCAATGTTTGATTAAAAAAGTGAATTGTTTGCAACTTCGCATTTAAAAATTGACATTAAATTTGTTCTAACCCCCATGTTCTAAAAAAGTGACCTGTTTGCAACATTTCTAACTTCTCATTTTAAAAGGTAGTAGATAAAATGGCGGAAATTGTTCGTAACCCCATGTTTTAAGAGTAAAACTGCAAGAATAATTGCTTCTAAAATTTTTTTAAACCCAATGTTTGATTAAAAAAGTGAATTGTTTGCAACTTCGCATTTAAAAATTGACATTAAATTTGTTCTAACCCCCATGTTCTAAAAAAAGTGACCTGTTTGCAACATTTCTAACTTCTCATTTTAAAAGGTAGTAGATAAAATGGCGGAAATTGTTCGTAACCCCATGTTTTAAGAGTAAAACTGCAAGAATAATTGCTTCTAAAATTTTTTTAAACCCAATGTTTGATTAAAAAAGTGAATTGTTTGCAACTTTTCTAACCTCTCGTTTTAAAAGGTAGTAGATAAAATGGCGGAAATTGTTCGTAACCCCATGTTTTAAGAGTAAAACTGCAAGAATAATTGCTTCTAAAATTTTTTTAAACCCAATGTTTGATTAAAAAAGTGAATTGTTTGCAACTTCGCATTTAAAAATTGACATTAAATTTGTTCTAACCCCCATGTTCTAAAAAAGTGACCTGTTTGCAACATTTCTAACTTCTCATTTTAAAAGGTAGTAGATAAAATGGCGGAAATTGTTCGTAACCCCATGTTTTAAGAGTAAAACTGCAAGAATAATTGCTTCTAAAATTTTGTTAAACCCAATGTTTGATTAAAAAAGTGAATTGTTTGCAACTTCGCATTTAAAAATTGACATTAAATTTGTTCTAACCCCCATGTTCTAAAAAAGTGACCTGTTTGCAACATTTCTAACTTCTCATTTTAAAAGGTAGTAGATAAAATGGCGGAAATTGTTCGTAACCCCATGTTTTAAGAGTAAAACTGCAAGAATAATTGCTTCTAAAATTTTTTTAAACCCAATGTTTGATTAAAAAAGTGAATTGTTTGCAACTTCGCATTTAAAAATTGACATTAAATTTGTTCTAACCCCCATGTTCTAAAAAAAGTGACCTGTTTGCAACATTTCTAACTTCTCATTTTAAAAGGTAGTAGATAAAATGGCGGAAATTGTTCGTAACCCCATGTTTTAAGAGTAAAACTGCAAGAATAATTGCTTCTAAAATTTTTTTAAACCCAATGTTTGATTAAAAAAGTGAATTGTTTGCAACTTTTCTAACCTCTCGTTTTAAAAGGTAGTAGATAAAATGGCGGAAATTGTTCGTAACCCCATGTTTTAAGAGTAAAACTGCAAGAATAATTGCTTCTAAAATTTTTTTAAACCCAATGTTTGATTAAAAAAGTGAATTGTTTGCAACTTCGCATTTAAAAATTGACATTAAATTTGTTCTAACCCCCATGTTCTAAAAAAGTGACCTGTTTGCAACATTTCTAACTTCTCATTTTAAAAGGTAGTAGATAAAATGGCGGAAATTGTTCGTAACCCCATGTTTTAAGAGTAAAACTGCAAGAATAATTGCTTCTAAAATTTTTTTAAACCCAATGTTTGATTAAAAAAGTGAATTGTTTGCAACTTCGCATTTAAAAATTGACATTAAATTTGTTCTAACCCCCATGTTCTAAAAAAGTGACCTGTTTGCAACATTTCTAACTTCTCATTTTAAAAGGTAGTAGATAAAATGGCGGAAATTGTTCGTAACCCCATGTTTTAAGAGTAAAACTGCAAGAATAATTGCTTCTAAAATTTTTTTAAACCCAATGTTTGATTAAAAAAGTGAATTGTTTGCAACTTCGCATTTAAAAATTGACATTAACTTTGTTCTAACCCCCATGTTCTAAAAAAGTGACCTGTTTGCAACATTTCTAACTTCTCATTTTAAAAGGTAGTAGATAAAATGGCGGAAATTGTTCGTAACCCCATGTTTTAAGAGTAAAACTGCAAGAATAATTGCTTCTAAAATTTTTTTAAGCCCAATGTTTGATTAAAAAAGTGAATTGTTTGCAACCTTGCATTAAAAACTCCCATGTTCTAAAAACAATGTTTATTAAAGTATACAAACTTTATTTTAAGTTGATGATAATTGGATGAGGAATAATAAACGAGCAGATTTGATAATTTAATTTCTGTGGCATTTATTCACAAATTAATAGAAGCTAAACAACAGATATCACAATTTGTTACAAGTCTAGAAACTTTATTTAAGTTGATAATTGCAAGAGGAATAATAAATGAGATGTGATTATTCTCTGTGGCATTTATTCACAAATTAATAGAAGCTAAAGAATATATATTACAATTCTAGAAACTTTAAGTTGATAATTGCAAGAGGAATAATAAATGAGCAGATGTGATTATTCTGTGTGGCATTTATTCACAACTTGGAAATAAAAGGTAGGTGAGACAAAGGACAAAGGACAAAGGACAAAGGACAAAGGACAAAGGACAAAGGACAAAGGACAAAGGACAAAGGACAAAGGACAAAGGACAAAGGACAAAGGACAAAGGACAAAGGACAAAGGACAAAGGACAAAGGACAAAGGACAAAGGACAAAGGACAAAGGACAAAGGACAAAGGACAAAGGACAAAGGACAAAGGACAAAGGACAAAGGACAAAGGACAAAGGACAAAGGACAAAGGACAAAGGACAAAGGACAAAGGACAAAGGACAAAGGACAAAGGACAAAGGACAAAGGACAAAGGACAAAGGACAAAGGACAAAGGACAAAGGACAAAGGACAAAGGACAAAGGACAAAGGACAAAGGACAAAGGACAAAGGACAAAGGACAAAGGACAAAGGACAAAGGACAAAGGACAAAGGACAAAGGACAAAGGACAAAGGACAAAGGACAAAGGACAAAGGACAAAGGACAAAGGACAAAGGACAAAGGACAAAGGACAAAGGACAAAGGACAAAGGACAAAGGACAAAGGACAAAGGACAAAGGACAAAGGACAAAGGACAAAGGACAAAGGACAAAGGACAAAGGACAAAGGACAAAGGACAAAGGACAAAGGACAAAGGACAAAGGACAAAGGACAAAGGACAAAGGACAAAGGACAAAGGACAAAGGACAAAGGACAAAGGACAAAGGACAAAGGACAAAGGACAAAGGACAAAGGACAAAGGACAAAGGACAAAGGACAAAGGACAAAGGACAAAGGACAAAGGACAAAGGACAAAGGACAAAGGACAAAGGACAAAGGACAAAGGACAAAGGACAAAGGACAAAGGACAAAGGACAAAGGACAAAGGACAAAGGACAAAGGACTTTAAGGACAAAGGACAAAGGACTTTAAGGACAAAGGACAAAGGACAAAGGACAAAGGACAAAGGAGTTTAAGGACAAATTTTTAGCGGGAGGGGAGGCGGGAGGGAGTTTAAGGACAAATTTTTAGCGGGAGGGGAGGCGGGAGGGAGTTTAAGGACAAATTTTTAGCGGGAGGGGAGGCGGGAGGGAGTTTAAGGACAAATTTTTAGCGGGAGGGGAGGCGGGGAGGGAGTTTAAGGACAAATTTTTAGCGGGAGGGGAGGCGGGAGGGAGTTTAAGGACAAATTTTTAGCGGGAGGGGAGGCGGGAGGGAGTTTAAGGACAAATTTTTAGCGGGAGGGGAGGCGGGAGGGAGTTTAAGGACAAATTTTTAGCGGGAGGGGAGGCGGGAGGGAGTTTAAGGACAAATTTTTAGCGGGAGGGGAGGCGGGAGGGAGTTTAAGGACAAATTTTTAGCGGGAGGGGAGGCGGGAGGGAGTTTAAGGACAAATTTTTAGCGGGAGGGGAGGCGGGAGGGAGTTTAAGGACAAATTTTTAGCGGGAGGGGAGGCGGGAGGGAGTTTAAGGACAAATTTTTAGCGGGAGGGGAGGCGGGAGGGAGTTTAAGGACAAATTTTTAGCGGGAGGGGAGGCGGGAGGGAGTTTAAGGACAAATTTTTAGCGGGAGGGGAGGCGGGAGGGAGTTTAAGGACAAATTTTTAGCGGGAGGGGAGGCGGGAGGGAGTTTAAGGACAAATTTTTAGCGGGAGGGGGAGGCGGGAGGGAGTTTAAGGACAAATTTTTAGCGGGAGGGGAGGCGGGAGGGAGTTTAAGGACAAATTTTTAGCGGGAGGGGAGGCGGGAGGGAGTTTAAGGACAAATTTTTAGCGGGAGGGGAGGCGGGAGGGAGTTTAAGGACAAATTTTTAGCGGGAGGGGAGGCGGGAGGGAGTTTAAGGACAAATTTTTAGCGGGAGGGGAGGCGGGAGGGAGTTTAAGGACAAATTTTTAGCGGGAGGGGAGGCGGGAGGGAGTTTAAGGACAAATTTTTAGCGGGAGGGGAGGCGGGAGGGAGTTTAAGGACAAATTTTTAGCGGGAGGGGAGGCGGGAGGGAGTTTAAGGACAAATTTTTAGCGGGAGGGGAGGCGGGAGGGAGTTTAAGGACAAATTTTTAGCGGGAGGGGAGGCGGGAGGGAGTTTAAGGACAAATTTTTAGCGGGAGGGGAGGCGGGAGGGAGTTTAAGGACAAATTTTTAGCGGGAGGGGAGGCGGGAGGGAGTTTAAGGACAAATTTTTAGCGGGAGGGGAGGCGGGAGGGAGTTTAAGGACAAATTTTTAGCGGGAGGGGAGGCGGGAGGGAGTTTAAGGACAAATTTTTAGCGGGAGGGGAGGCGGGAGGGAGTTTAAGGACAAATTTTTAGCGGGAGGGGAGGCGGGAGGGAGTTTAAGGACAAATTTTTAGCGGGAGGGGAGGCGGGAGGGAGTTTAAGGACAAATTTTTAGCGGGAGGGGAGGCGGGAGGGAGTTTAAGGACAAATTTTTAGCGGGAGGGGAGGCGGGAGGGAGTTTAAGGACAAATTTTTAGCGGGAGGGGAGGCGGGAGGGAGTTTAAGGACAAATTTTTAGCGGGAGGGGAGGCGGGAGGGAGTTTAAGGACAAATTTTTAGCGGGAGGGGAGGCGGGAGGGAGTTTAAGGACAAATTTTTAGCGGGAGGGGAGGCGGGAGGGAGTTTAAGGACAAATTTTTAGCGGGAGGGGAGGCGGGAGGGAGTTTAAGGACAAATTTTTAGCGGGAGGGGAGGCGGGAGGGAGTTTAAGGACAAATTTTTAGCGGGAGGGGAGGCGGGAGGGAGTTTAAGGACAAATTTTTAGCGGGAGGGGAGGCGGGAGGGAGTTTAAGGACAAATTTTTAGCGGGAGGGGAGGCGGGAGGGAGTTTAAGGACAAATTTTTAGCGGGAGGGGAGGCGGGAGGGAGTTTAAGGACAAATTTTTAGCGGGAGGGGAGGCGGGAGGGAGTTTAAGGACAAATTTTTAGCGGGAGGGGAGGCGGGAGGGAGTTTAAGGACAAATTTTTAGCGGGAGGGGAGGCGGGAGGGAGTTTAAGGACAAATTTTTAGCGGGAGGGGAGGCGGGAGGGAGTTTAAGGACAAATTTTTAGCGGGAGGGGAGGCGGGAGGGAGTTTAAGGACAAATTTTTAGCGGGAGGGGAGGCGGGAGGGAGTTTAAGGACAAATTTTTAGCGGGAGGGGAGGCGGGAGGGAGTTTAAGGACAAATTTTTAGCGGGAGGGGAGGCGGGAGGGAGTTTAAGGACAAATTTTTAGCGGGAGGGGAGGCGGGAGGGAGTTTAAGGACAAATTTTTAGCGGGAGGGGAGGCGGGAGGGAGTTTAAGGACAAATTTTTAGCGGGAGGGGAGGCGGGAGGGAGTTTAAGGACAAATTTTTAGCGGGAGGGGAGGCGGGAGGGAGTTTAAGGACAAATTTTTAGCGGGAGGGGAGGCGGGAGGGAGTTTAAGGACAAATTTTTAGCGGGAGGGGAGGCGGGAGGGAGTTTAAGGACAAATTTTTAGCGGGAGGGGAGGCGGGAGGGAGTTTAAGGACAAATTTTTAGCGGGAGGGGAGGCGGGAGGGAGTTTAAGGACAAATTTTTAGCGGGAGGGGAGGCGGGAGGGAGTTTAAGGACAAATTTTTAGCGGGAGGGGAGGCGGGAGGGAGTTTAAGGACAAATTTTTAGCGGGAGGGGAGGCGGGAGGGAGTTTAAGGGGCGGGGGAGGGAGTTTAAGGACAAATTTTTAGCGGGAGGGGAGGCGCGAGGGAGTTTAAGGACAAATTTTTAGCGGGAGGGGAGGCGGGAGAGAGTTTAGAGACACTAAGAAACACAAGCAAGGTCTTCATTCTCTTTATACTGCTTTACTGATGTTCATTCTTCCGAGTTGAAAGAAACTTCACTCATCTTCAGGCATCAGATGATCTTTCCAACCTGTAGTCAACAGAAAAAATACATATTAAATCACAATATATGTGCAGAGTTGATAAACATTCTAGATTCCAAAGTATTTGACAAGTAGTGCATTTTTTTAACGTTTATAAATTGGGAAGGATATCTAACCTGCTTTTATTGAGCTTTTGATTCCCATTTCATTATAGAAAACGGGTTAAAAACTTACCGGTACTATAATCTGTTCCTTCCTTTACACTGTCTACCTCCCCATTGATGAGTGAATCCAGAAAGCTGGAATAAACAATGTATAAAGGCATTATGCAAACTGCAAGGATTTTGTTTTGCCACGCTCTGTTTATGATATTTTCCACCTGGGTTTTTACAAATAGTGAATGTTAAAATGCATATACATGTATTAAGGGTTAGCCCTGTCGAAAATATCTACTATGGTAGGAATGGACCACATCATTCCAAAGTGCTGGGAAACAGTGCATTCTAAACCAGCAGTTTTAAAGATAAATTCATGAAACTATATCCTCTTGTGCATTACGGTATATCAGCCAAAAACACATTCCAAGCCTAACCTTCAGGACAGTCATCTCGCTTCCGTCTGTCTCTCCTCCTGTCGATGTCCATGTAGGTGTCTTCCACGCTGTAATTAAAAAAACTGATGACGTTACACAACCTACCACAGCCGTTAAAAAATGCAACGTAAAACAAACACTGACAAAATGAATTAAATCTGAAATAACTAGGCTACAACTTCAGAGGATTGACGTCCATGTTTTTTACGTTTGGAGTGAGCATCCTGGAATTATGGCAGGCAATTTGTCCCCAAAATATCAGGGATAACAGATACAAAACATCATATCCACAACATACCTTAATCAACATCAGCTTGTCTTCCTCTGCCGACTTTGGCACGTCTGTCGACTTCAGCACATATACCTCTGCCGACATCTCTCTCTGCATTTGTGACTATCTCTGCCTGCAACAAAGGGGACATGGGATGGCTGCATAATCAATAGTTCTTTACAAATTACTTTCAGTATTAAAGTTCACTGCAAGGTTTCTGTGCAAAAAGATACATAATTTGTAATGTATACTTTGTACACACGATAAGACAGTAACTATCCTGAATACGTCACTTCCTGCTGAGACCGACTATTGAGGAGGGACTGTGGTAGACAATGTGGATTCCTTTCATACAACTTGCTTTTTACTTTTTGTGGGAAAAGAGTATTTTGGAGAAATATGATGCAAACAAAAGGGAAAGTAAAAAAACGTCCAATAAACTAAATCTGACGGCCGTGTGAAATTCGTGTCTTTAAGCTTGTATACCAATTGGCAAGGTCATTTATAAATGATTCATCTGCTGGAAATATTCAATAAAACTGAAAATAAAGTAACATTTTGGGACTGTCCTTTTTTCGTCGACCTCCAAATAAAGTTGCCCATTCACCTCTTGGTTTTCAGCTGCCGTTTTTGCAGTTGTGTTTCAAAACAGAATCAAAACCCACATCCACACACATCCCCAATCCATCCCACATTCAAAGGCTCACACCAAGAGGAGGTCGTTTTTCAATTTTATATTAACTGTTAAATCATACGATAAAATATCCAAAGAAGCTACAGATTGCAACTTCTTCATTTTACCAGAAAACCACTTGATGGTATTATTTACAGCTGAAACCCTGACTTTTGAAAAAGCAAGATTATCGACCAACTTTCAACACCGCCATAAGTAGCAACTCTTGAAAGTCCGTGGTGTAATATTTGACAATATTTCTATGGCAATGCCCTGCAATGCAGACTGTGAAGAGCAATCAAGTTTGTGTTTGACACATCATAAATGTTCACAGACTTCACAAACATCGTGTATGAAATAACAATTATTTGCCCAAATGCTGAGCTTCTTCTGAAATTGCAAAAGAAATCTCGCTCACCTTATAAGTGAAATCTGTAAGGCGTCTGAAACTGCTGTTTGATGAGATGACAGAGATGATCAACTGCTCTGTTCTTAGTAAACTGGAAGCCAGTGATGTATGCCCCTCAATAGCCAGCAAGTTATGAGAAGCCACACAATACCTGCATTTGAAATTGGGTCAGTAAAAGCAATGGTTTAACAAAAACGTCAAATTATTCTTTTATTCAAGCATGCTAAACTTAACCTGTCAGGGTGAGACTTTAATAAAAGACTGACAGAATATGTAAAAATGCAAAACAGAAAAAAAAGAATGCATTCAACCAAAAAACATGCAGTTGTCTTCTGCACTTTTACTGGACAGCTCAGAAAAGGACAGAAAATTTAAAAAATTTACAGCTTTTCTACATGTTTTGGTTCAATATGAAATCCATACAACTTCAAACAAAAATTTTATAAAGGCAAATAGATTTCTACTGAATGCAGAAAAAGGATGGGTTCTTGATTATGAAATGGCTACCCGCAAGGTTCTTGGGAAATTATTATTATTATTTATTTCTGATAATGACTCAAAGGATTCCTAAAAAGTACCCTTGGCACTGTAGCTGGCAAGCCTGAAGAAACCTGCTGTGAGGACACAATGAGAATCAGATAGGGACTGAAAACCCTATCCACGTGCGGACCGAGCCGAAAATAAAGTATTCTCTTGGTTTCTAGTGCAAATAGCAATTCCAAGCATAGTTCACAACTTTTATGACAACGGTTTGGGCAATGCATAATGTTGAAAGCTTTGATTTAGTAAATACGCTACTCACATTCACGAGATGCAACACCGGCACAGAAGGGCCCACTGCAGAAAAGTAGCCACTGGGAACTGGTATCAATGGCAAGGCGTATGCCGGAGCATAACATCAATGGCATCAAGAGACAGGTAGCACACATAGGATGGTTGGGCATCTACGAGGGGGCTGCATCAAGACCTCGTGAAGAAACAACAGAACAGCGCTATCCGTGGAGCGGTGATGTTGGTAGGAAAACGTCCACAAATGGTTAGAGGATCAGTGACGAGACGCCACACTCAAATCCTTACGTGCGTTGTCCCGGATGGGATTCCCCGGTCACTGAATGCATGGGCGGAAAGGCATCCACTGAGATGGAAGAGCTTCTCAAACAGCTGTGTAGTGGGGACTGGTATTATCCACATCGCTGTGACATCCTAAGGAAAGCAGCATAGACTGGATGGCGTCTAGTCTCACTTCAGTTTCTTGGCATGAATACGAAAATCAAAGAATGGACACCATTAAATACACGTAAAACCGTGGACAAATTAGTTGTTCTTAGCTCCCAAAACAGATGACAGTCAACCAAACAATTTGCATTAATGCACAAATTCAAAATGTTACTCTTTTTCTGTTGCAATTAAAATTCAAACTTTGCATTTGAGATTTGCAGGCTTATATAGCTTATAGCTGAACTCAGAATTGAGTGAGTAGTGCATCTTGAAGACCACATTTTAGTATATCTGCTCAAGTTGAAGTTTACACCCTATAAGGTACATGTACATGTATGTACCGGGTACACGTACTTATACCTAAAAAATCATAACCCCTTGTACAATAAAACACATTGATTCTAATTACACTATCGAGACAATCTGATGTCTTTACAATGAGATCAGAGAAAGTGGTCTAATAGGTAGTTGTGGGCTTGACTCTTGATTACATTAGGATTGAATCTTGTTTTAGGAGTGAATGGGGGAGATATTAATTATGAGGCATGGGCTAATAGACTTGGGAGCCAAGAGCCACCGCAGGTAATACCTGTACACGTACATTTAAAAGAAAATCTTGAGAAGATGATGCAGCATTGTTACAAGAATAAACATCATCAAATACAATTTCTGAAGCAAATTAAACACATACATACTGACGGTGTTGGCACTGATCTTTTGCAAGACAGATTTTCCTAAACTTGTCAGTATTCTCATCAGTCCTAAATGTATTTCCTTTTAAAGCAACCTTTTAATGTTCGGTATGGAGAACTCGGGAGCCAAGGAGAATGTTCAGTATACCCCAATGTTTGGTACATAGGTGTTCAGAATAGCAGTATTGGGCTGAATCACTTAAACTATTCAAGAACTTTACAGCACTGGAACTTAACAAACAGCTGAATTTTTGTGTATAACGTTCACTGCAGTCATTTAAACAAATTTATATTCGTAATGAAAATGCAACATGAAGTAATTGATGCAAAATGAACAAAATCTCAATTAACTACACTTCGACAAAGTTAGGAAATTCCAATTGATGCAGGTCAACTTTGAAAAAAGTATTCAGAGGGAGCTTCTTGAACAACAGCAGGCAATTTGTCTCAAAAATGATGAATTCATCAAGACATAAGGAATGACAAGATGGAAGCACTTTTAAATCTCTACCGGTAAATCTCAAATTAATAACACGTCATCACAAATCATCATATCCAATGCCAGCTGGTCTTCCTCTGACGACTTCAACTCTCTGACCGTCTACCTCTGCCATTAGCTTGTCCACCTCTGCTGACATCAGCCTGTACGCCTCCACTGTCAGCGTGACCACCTCTGCTGACATCAGCCTGTACGCCTCCACTGTCAGCGTGACCACCTCTGCTGATGTCAGCCTGTACGCCTCCACTGTCAGCGTGACCGCCTCTGCCGAACTTAGCACATCTATTTCTGCTGACATCATCCAGTCTACCTCTACTGTCAGCGTATCCACTTCGGCCGACATCGGCCAGTCTACCTCTGTCAACCTAAGCACCGATGTTAACTTCAGCCTGTCAATATCTTCAGCCAATCTCTAACGACTTCAGGCTGTCTACATATGTGTACCTGTGTGCTTTTTTGACTCTCCCTTTATGCAACAAAGGTACGTGTAAACAGGAAGATATTATTGTTTTACTAGAGAATCTGCAAAACCAAACTTTTACTTTCACCACTTGAAACTTTCAAGTTTAAAATACACTTTAAACTTTCTATATGAATTATGAAAAGACGCATAATTGAGCTGAGAATGCAGCGAGAAAATATTCAAAGAATAGGTTTTAGTACGATGACAGGTTTACATGACACAAGTACATGTACATTCGAAAGCGCTGACAGTCTTGGCCTTATTGCACATTGATAACAAACCCAAAGACAGGAACAATGAATACTGAATAAACATTGTAAGGAAAATAGGGCTGGCAGTTGAGTTAGTTTGTAAGTCATTGTATTTTATTTATTTCAAATTTTGCTCTGGCCGGAAGGGGAATACTGACAAAGTTCCCAACAGGAACGTTTCGCACAGTATGCATCCTGGTCTTCAAGTGTCAAGTAATACCTAAAATGTCTATCAAACGTGGCAGTTACATGTACTTTCACCCAACACATCCAATGAAAATAACCATCCCCTGTGACAAGGAATATATTACTGTAAGACTTGAGCAATGTGCCAACATCTTCCTATCCAAATTGTCTTTACATGTATTGATACATGTCACATAAGTGTAATGCAGCCCTACTGTGCTGTACACAGCACTGACAGAGCAAGCTCCAAGTGTCAAAGTTCAGTTTTTGGCACAGGTTTAGCCAAAAAATTGCACTTGCACTAGTAATTTTTAAAGTGAATTTCTTGTTATTACTGAATCTAAGATGGAGGACATAATACGGCACAGATGTCAATTTTCCTGTGCACTATGCTGCTGGATCTGAGCGTATTAGTCAGACCTGTATGCGTGGAAGGTTACAAGGCAGTTTAATTCAGAGTGGTCGCATGGTGCTCAATACAGGATTTCATGCTGCTGGGTTCATACATGTACAACGGACAAAAACATTATTACAAAATGATCCCAATTTCAGAAGAACCAAATGTGATAAACCGTTGCACGTGGATCACAACATTCATTACAAAATGATCCCAACGTCAGAAGAACCGAATGTGATAAAAAGTTGCACACGGATCACAATATTTTCAATGAAAAAATTGATGTTTTTATGACACGGTTTTCCTTTTAGATTACTGTAGATCACTGCAGGGAAAAATCAGTGGTGTGGGTTTATGGAATTGTTTCCTACCGGTACCTTGTTCATACCTTTGAGCTTCTCAAGTTCAGGATAGGAAAGAGACTTACCAAACTGCAGAGAGCACAGAAACTTCACAATTCCTGAGTTACATCAAATTGATGATTTGAGACATGACGTACACGTACAGTACATGTAAGGCTGCATGCTGAATTGTAAATAGCACCTGGGAAGAAAATGTCAAAATGGAAAATGCCAAAAATTAACTAAAAGAAACATCTGCACAGCATGAAATGTATCAAGCAACAGGCTTGGAAGTGTATTGAAATGTATGACATCATGGTCTGGTCATCGCCAGACTGAAACAACAGTAGTAGATGTACGTACATGTACCGGTATGGTACGTGTACATGTACGTACAAGCCACATACACGTACATGTATGTGTACACATGTACACTTGTTTGGTGTAAGACTCCTTCATAGAATAATTTTACTGTCAACCTCTACATATGGTACATGTACATACATGTCAATGTATACCCATGTAAGCTCTTTTTGTTTCACACGGGATCTGGATCTTGAATAGAAAATTACGACGCGCATCTCATTATGCAAGGTGCAAGCCTATTTCAAGGTAACGAACAAACTGACAAGATCTTTTGCATTTCCCAAAACATCGAAAAGTATGTCTCGTTTTCTCTAGGCCAGTTTCGATTTATAAACTAGTTTCATTTTATGGGCTTGTAAAAGCGTGTCAAAAAACTCAAACTCAAAACTCAAACGGACCCAAGCGCAAGTGTGTGGTGAGCAAAGCCCGCTTCTTTTGCAAAAGGGATCTGTCTCTACGAATGCATGGACTCGTTTGAAAAGTTTAACGAGACGCTGCTACCACCCTGAGTGCTTTTTATAGCGTCAGTGAATCAGAATACACCCAAGAACAACAAGTCTGGCAAAGCTGTACAAAATAGCATCAGCAAATCATAATACACCTAAACACAACAAGTCTGACAAAGCTTTACAAAAAAGCGTCAGTGAATCAGAATACACCCAAACACAACAAGTCTGGCAAAGCTTTACAAAATAGCGTCAGCGAATCAGAATACACCCAAACACAACAAGTCTAGCAAAGCTTTACAAAATAGCGTCAGTGAATCAGAATACACCCAAACACAACAAGTCTGGCAAAGCTTTACAAAATAGCGTCAGCGAATCAGAATACACCCAAGAACAAGTCTGGCAAAGCTTTACAAAATAGCATCAGTGAATTAGAATACACCCAGGAACAACAAGTCTGGCAAAGCTTTGAACTGTAAAACCCTCTGTGACTATCACAATCTTTATGTCAAAACAGAGAACTTGCTTTTGGCAGATGTGTTTCAAAACTTTAGAGACATGTCTTATAAAAACTATGGTTTCAATCCTGCCAACTATTACACAGCTCCTGGATTTTTTTGGGATGCCTTGTGAAAACACACCGGTGAACAGCTCGAGTTAATTACAGACCCTGATGTTCATTTGCTTTTTTTGAACATGCCAAATGCGGTGGCATCTCTAGTGTGGGAAGTGAACGCTATGCAAAAGCAAACAATGGATTTATTGAAGATTTTGCACTATCGCATTTTGCAGCTATACATGTACTTACAACTGGGCTGAAGATAAAAAACCTAGATAACCAGCTTGGATGAAAAGCTATATTGCTAAAAGTACCAAGCTGCGCACGCAAGCAACCGCAAGCTTTGAAAAAGACTTTTTTAAATTGGCCAACAATGCAGTTTTGGGTAAAACAATGGAGAATGTACGTAAACGTTGTAGCGCCAAGCTGATCAGGGACCACAACAACGATGCTGAGAAATGTAAGAGGCTGCCGGCTAAACCGAGTTTTAAAAGGCTGTGGGCTATTCACGTTTTAAAAGCGTGAGGCCATTTCCAGAATGCGACATGTGTTATGTGGAACTTTTAAAACAAAAGTGGTGCTTAATAAGCCGATCTACTGTGGAGTGAACATCCATGATCTTCAATTTGTCAAAGATGTTAATGTTTGATTTTATTACAACACGTTGAAAGCTCGTTATGGTGACCGTGTGGGGCTACTTTATACCGATACCGAAAGTTTGGTGTATGAGTTACAAATTAACGATCTCTATAAGGATCTAGTGCAGATCCAAGACCAACTTGAGCAACTACCCAAAAGCCAAAAGGGGTCACTAAACTTGTTACCGATAGAGACCTAACCCACGAATCTTATAAAGACTGTCTCTTTAACAAATCTAAAATCATTAACGAGCAGCGACTGATTAAATCAGACAAAGATCCCCTAAATACCAAGCGATACATTTTGTCCAACGGGATAGATACCCTAGCCTATGATCACTACAGAACAACTCGCTCACTGCACTCACTCACAACTCAAGCTCAAGCCTCGGCAGAACCAGGCAGTAACGCAGTGTCTTTGGGTACCACTTGAAGCTCTTCTTGCACAAAAGAACGCTTGGGCCTGTCAGTCAGGTAATACGGCGTTGGACCCGTTGTTACGTTTTACTGTTAATCTGTTTGAACTGACTCGTATGCTTATCGATCTGATATATCTCAACACCTTCTTGTTTACCTGGGTAATACAAGCATCAGACCAGGGCATCTGGGGGAAGCTCTACCCACTCTGCTCTCTAGGGTACAGCTGCCAACTGTTTTACTCGATCTAGCTTAATCACTTCCAAAGGACTTAGCTCACTTCCTTGCTCGTTCTCGGATCAACTGGGTTTTTCTTTGTTTAGAGCTTTCACGCGTCGGGGCAACCTTGTAACCCATTCCACATTTTGCTCACTTGGATTTAACATTTCTTGCGATCCCTTCTACAATCCCTTGCGATCGATGAACCCCCGGCTCACCTACTAGCACTTGGATGCCATTCCTGAAGAGCATTTTTTTTAACTTGCCTTTAAATTCCAAAGCAGAGTCTACTTGTTCTTGGCGGGGAAACTTTAATAGAGATTTGTCATAAATTTATTTTACAGCATCTGCTGTAAAAGGTCTGCTTCTAATATCTAGAAGCCATGTCAACCACCATTAATGTGTATTTGTAAGTACGTCATTGCACACGATCCCAGGGCAAATACAACATGTCCATTTGGTGCGTGTCATTGGGTTTAGCAAACTATGTTTGTAAAGTTCACAGTCTAGGTATGTACCCCAGAGCAGGTAGATAAATTTACCAAATAGCTTGTTTCGCTAACGAGGCTCTTACTACGCTCTTATCGACACCGGTTTTCTCGTGTTAAAGTCTCACAGCTCCCTCTCCTTTCCAATAACCTCTAACGCTGTAGTAAACCTCTTTCAGCTAAACTTCTTTGACCTTCGTTTGCTCTTGAATCTCTCTCTTTTAAAAAGAGGGAAAAAGGTTGAAGTCACAAGACCCCACTAAACCACCTTTCGCCAGTATCGATAAACGAGATAACCCAAAAGGGCACTTCCACCTGACACAAACACGAGCTCACTTTCTTTTTGATCGTCGTTTGGTGCGTAAAAATCACTCGACGTGGGTTCTGGTGGAAGTCCCAAGTGGTTGGTACCAGTGATTTCACTGTATACCATCAACGCTTCATCCCAATTTTTAAAGGTTTGCTCTGAAGCTTTTTCTTTTTGAATGCACTTGTTGGACAATATAACAAATCAGATACCCTCTGGAACATGGTCATTGACCAACCAGTTAGAAGCTTGAAAGGCCAGTTCATCCTTTTCAAAGAAGGTAAAAAAAAACCAAAGTTTTTTCAACCAACACATCACTAACCGCAGAAGGCAACCCAACCAACTTTATTCGCAAGGACTGTACAAATACCAACACTGGAACGAAGCTAGCTAGCCACGTGGACGCAGAGTAGGCGACTCAGGTGGAATTATGATACAAATGATTCGAGAAGCAGAAACCTTGGGCGAACTGACGATGTACGTGATTCTCATCATGGTTGCTCAACTCACGATCGCAGATGGAAATTTTAAAATTTGAGTTACTGAGTTGTATTCTGTCAGAGTTTTTGGAAGTTTTTGTAGAGTTTGCAAAGTTTAAACATTGGCAAAACGAACTCGGGTAAAACCAAGTGGGTGTTGGACATGCTTGAAACCAGTTATCAAGGTTTTTTGAAGATCATCTGTCCCATGGTTTTTAAAAATAAAACGTATCTCAAAAGACGTTGAGTCCCAATGTGTATCTCTGTGACATCGATCGAGAAAATCTTGGGTTCCACGAAGCGATCGATCTGTTTCGCGATGCCTTTGAGGGAATTAACAAGCTGTTTTGATTGACAACTGCAGTTTCGAACAGCAAGTCAAATATCGAAGAGTAGTAAAATAACAGTACTTGTGCTCTCAGAAGGACAGCATTTTTGAGCAGGCACTATCACCACTCGTGTTGGTTGTTGACGCAGAAATATAACTAGGTGTTGAAAGACTACAGAGAAAACAAGTCTTGGGTGGTGTTGTTCTATTGCAAGGCTGGAGTCAGCTTTGACCAAGTGTTAGAAGAAAACGACATTGTCAACAACGTTCTTGGTTAAGGAGACATTTGAGAGAAGTGAAATTTTCCAAGTTGGTGTTAAAAACCGATCCACCTGTGAGTTGGTGTTTGTTGTAGGGTAGCTATACAGAGAACTTGCAACAACTTGTAAGAAGATTTTAAAGTGTTGCTGCAAATTAAAAGTATCTATGCTGCAAGACTTTTTAAAACTACATGTATGTTCAGGTAGTTATTGAACAAGTTAAAGCACAAGTTGGTGTTTGTTGTAACTTGTTGTAAACCACCTATAGGAGATCTTATAAAAAAGAGTTTTTTGTTACGGTAAATTAAAAGTAGCTATACTGCAATATGTTAAAGTAGTTTTTGAACTAGTGTATTACACCCGCGAATACATACGCTTGAAAAAAAAATTTATAACAAAACTAACCTTCTCAGTCACGTGTTAGAGCAATGTTTGAGCAAAATTAAGCAACATCTTCTTGCGTCTTTTAAAAATGGAAGACCTCAATACGATTTCAAACCAGAAGCAAGTGCAGCGAGCTTGCAAAACTTACAACTCAACCATACCCAAACCGTTAACTACAAAGACTGACTTTGTGCGATAGTAGCACAATCGGGTGATTCCAATCAGTATCTTGGCAAGGAGTACTCAGTCAAAGAAATAGAAATTCTACCGCCTGCAGAACAAGAAAGACTGTATCAACGTTATTTGGCCAAATTTGACAGGGAAGTCATCACAACGGTGGGTGAAAGTCTGTTGTCTTTTAACTCATGTTTACTTGGGGTATCGCTACCCGTCAAGTTTATGACTTACGAAATCATGTTAGATTCAGAGAAAGTGTTGAGCAGAGATCCAGAGCGAGATCGCATCATCAGTCAGAGCATGGGTGCCTTTCTCACAGAGGTTTGATATACATGTAGCTATGGATGTTACCTTCCCCGCTAGTTGGAGCACTCATTACGACCAAACAACTTTATTTCAACAAAAAACGAGCAACGGAACCAAAACAGGAACCAAACCAGCAGAGCAGTCAGCTGAGCTTAGCTCGTGTGACCCAAGTGTGAAGCGAACAGCAGCACAACTGTTAAAAATAGAAGCAGGTATGCTCAAGGTAAAAAACTGGCCAAACATAATCGTAAAATGAAAGAGAAAAACTTGGCGTTGTTGAAAGAAAAAAAAGCGAGTGAGCAGCAACAGCAGCCAACAGCAGCTAGTCATGCTAGTCCCTCATTAAACTGGTATCCTTGGTTGGTATTAGCAGGACTCGGTGTTCAACGCTTTTTAAAAAACAGCCCACAGGGCGCAATGCACAAACCAGTATAGGAGAGTAAGATAGCAACCCTACCTCAAGTTTCAAAACAGAGAGCTAACGATAAACCAGAAATTTTGGAAATGGAGTAATTTAAAACCAACTAAAAAACCCACAAACTTATAACATTTTTTTATCTAGGTGGTATTATAAAACAACAAACAAGATGACAATAAACACAAACGATATCATCAACTTGCTTTACAACAGTGCAGTCTGAGCATGATTTTCACGAGATACGCAATGTTGATTGAACTGCCACTGAAATGGAAGACACCCGATCTAGACCGATTGAGTTTGGAAGACATTGCAAAACTGACAGCGTTTGTAGCTGGTTCGACAGCAACCCAAGAGCGGTTGGTAGCAAAGGGATAAAATACCCATGGATGAGTTTGATCAATCAGGTGAAGAACAAGTAGACCCAGCAGAGCAGTTAGACACAGAACTAGAATGGGACAACAGCTTTGATACCATACAACAAACCACAGAAGAACACATTCCAACAATAGATCTCAGTAAAGACACCTTGAATCGAGGAAGAAACATATTTATAAATAATCCTAAAGTAGACCATTTCTATATATTTTAAACTTACCGGTATAACTGACCTACCAAGTCTTAAATAAGAAAATGTTGAATATCGTAAAGGTAAAGGCCTGTTTTACAAATCTGTCGGTAGTAATGGTGAAGTATTGCTAACTGATAAAAGCAAACCCGACACATTTGTAAGTCTAAATACAATAGCTAAGAATGCCAAAGAAGCCAGTTACCCAAACGGAGCAAATTTTATTCGAAACGAACTGGGTTTTTGTGATTATGGAAAAAAAATCAACAAGCACAATTGACCTTAGCCACCGTTGTAACTGAAAACATCCTGTTACAAGAACTTCCCCAACAAGCAGATCGAGTAAGTGATATCATAGAAGACCTTATCCAAGACAGAGAGGTGCAAACAGAAGGCTTTAGCTTTAGAGAACTCGCCGCATTAGACAAATTGTTACAAACGGTAAAAGGAGCCCTTATATTAAACCTAGACAAGTTGGACGCGTTAGACAAAAAAATGCAACAGACCAAAAACGAATTAGACCAAGCGCAATCACCAGAAGACCACCAAGAAATTAGAGATTTGGAGGGAGAAAGATGAGGTAGGCTCATAATCAAAGACACCGTCTGCTTAAGAACACAAATCAATTGCATCAAAGAAACGATCGAAGCGGTGTTAGACAACGATCTGACTCTACAAGATAAAAACTGTACGCTGTTTCGAGAACAAGGTGTGACAATCATAAGTATATTGATGACTTTTAGTTTAGCGATTTCAACAATTGTGAGTTCTATCGTAGCTGGTATCAGAGCCGTAGGAGGTCCCACGCTAACTCCAATACCGGCACCCGCTCCTACCCCCACACCAACCAAGCCAGGTTTTAAAAATTGGATCTAAAAACAGCTGCAAAACTTGGATAACGTGTTAAAAAACTCAGTGTGTCTGCACTAGGGGCTTTGCCTGGTATCATCGGGAGCATACTTTTTTGGTTGTTTAATGTTACAAGTAAAGTTTTCGGTTGGGTAGCGGAGCATGTGTGAACTTTGTTTTTAATGGTAGGTGCTTTGGTGTGGTTTGGGTAAAAAGTAAAAAGTTAACACCCTGTCGCGATTGGACGAGGTGTTAAAGTGCCTTTAATCTTTTTTTGGTGAGCGGATCAACTCGCTAAATGCTATGCGCCCTTTGGGTTGCTCACTTAGCACTTTGCACCCTACGCGCTACTGGCAAACCAAATCAAAGCCAGTGAAATCGCAACCACACCATGCGTCAGTTCTTTGTTTAGGTGAATGTCTAGCTGGGTAGGAGTCTTGCTCTCGTTAGCAGCTTTGGCTTTGATGTCTTTTGTAATGGGTGGTGGTGGTTTGGTTTGGTTGCACTGCTGTTGAAATGGGTAGGCTTGTGCGGAACTCCCAGTTCCAAGTGGAACTCCCAGTTCCAAGTGGAATCGCGGTTCCAAAGAAATTTCAGAATTGGCAGCTCTGCTTTTGTGGAGAACTAGGTCCCCACTTTTGGCGGTTCCAGTATCAGAAAGCCATCTCCAAACATCCCATCCGAGTCCAAGTCACCGCTAATGCAGGCCTGCCACACCTGTAGTGACAACTAAGAACATCAGATCTGAGCGCGAGTCATCACTCTAGACTCATTCTAGTACCGTGCCCCTCTGTTGTGACACTAAAATGTTCATGAACATGTACAGTACTATAAATGTACATTGTGTACTACAGTGTACTTACTGTTGCACAATGCCCGGGTGTGAAGGCTTGTTCTGTACATGTATAGTACAGTACATGTTTCCACTTTGCAGAGTGGCAGTGCAGTTTCCGTCAGCTTGCTTTCCAGTCGAGTAGTAGGCTACAGCATTCGGAATTTGGGAACGTGGCATCCAATAAAAAATGTTTTGTTGGGCCACTTGATGATCTCTTTGGCCTTATATGGAACGTAAGCGCGGGGCTGGCATGCAAAAGATTGGACTGAATATACATGAAGAATTGGCTAAGCCTACACAGCTCTCAGGTGATTCAGAAGTGTCAGAGACACAATCAAAGGAACTCCATCAACAGGCTATCCTGGTAAGTTTGCTTTTAATTTTGTAAGGGGATAAACCATCAATCAGGCAAATTCATGACTAACTTTCGTCCACCAACATTTTACTTTGGTATGTTAGAAACCCTTGTTATGTCGTACAAATAATGCAATGCCTATGCTATATACGTATTATTTTCACTACTAACGGGCTACACGTAAAATGTAAACTTGTAAAACTGTAAACCTGTCAAACATGGCAAAAATACACTTTATCAACTAATTTAAACTGAATAACAAAATTCAAAGTACATATTCTTGCGGGAAATTGTAGCCATTTCTTGACAGTACATGTGAATCTATTCAAAACCTAACTTCATACTTCTTTTTATTTTTACACAGAGTCAGGTTAGATCGGAGACACTATATGCATCGACCTCAGAACGGCAAAAGCAGCTCACAGATGCAGTGGCCAAACACCTTGTCCGTGGCATGAAACCAGTATATACCGTGGATGAGCAGAGCTTCAAAGACATGCTTCAGGTGTTTGACCCACGCTACAAGCTGCCGTCACGGAAGACGTTTTCTTCGGTATTGTTGCCTAAACTGTACAAGGTGAAAGAAGAGATTGTCTTTGCTGTGCTTAATGAGGCAAAATACATCTCCATTACCACTGACATGTGGACAAGTCAAACCTCAGACCAATACATTGGTGTGACGGCGCATCTTATCTCACCAGATTGGAAAATGGCAAGGTACACTATCGAGAACACCGAACTCCCTCCTCCACATGACAACACACACGTCGCAGAGTCGTTGGACCACATCTTGGATCAGTGCTAAATCCCAATCACCAAGATCAGTGCAAAAGTAACTGACAATGCATCAAACATAAAGGCTGTGTGTGAAGTAATGATGGTTTAGAACGTTCCCTGCTTTGGACACACCTTGAACCTTGTCGTAAAGGCTTGGCTTGCTGAAGCGTTCACAATGCACTGGGAAGGTGTTCCAAATTGGTCCAGTTTGTAAGGCGCTCATCCAAGGCCAAGTACATGCTAACGGAGCAGCAGGAAGCATTCAATTTGCCATCTCACAAACTCATCCAAGACGTTGACACGAGATGGGGGTTCAACCCATGACATGCTGGAACAACAGCAGCCCATCTGCAACTTGCTGGTCGCCACGAAAAAGAAAGAACTGAACTAATCAGACCGCAAAGTTGCTACAGAGGAATCACTAATGACAATTCTTGGACCAATAAAACGGGTCACAGAATCATTCTCTGGTGAGACCTTTGTTACAGTGTCGGGTATCCTTCCCGCTATTTGATATATCGAAGGGATGCTGGAAGACAAAGAGTACGACATTCTGGAGATTCGACAGGTAAAGGCAACAATGGTAGAGAGGCTGACAAGCTACTATATTGACAACGACACTTGCCAGTTTCTGTTGATGGCCTGTTTTTTTGTATGGACGATATAAGCACCTGCCGTTCATTCAAGGAGCAGGTGCGGCGGCTGTGAAAGGTGGCATTTAAGATATGGCTAAATGTTTAGCTACTCAGCTGATCACAGAAGAACAAGGAGAACAAAATCTTGGAGCGGATCCTGCCAAGAGCAATGGTGAAGGCGCTGATAAGAGAACTGATACTTCAACGACACCGCCGCTTAAAAAATTCAAGAGTGCAGCTGCGTTATTTCACGACGCTTTTGGAGAAGAGGATGAAGATGACGCCCCAGCCAATAGGTCACCAGAAAGGATTGCGTCGGAGGAGGTGAAAAGGTACATTGCCGATGGAAAATTGTTGCCGGACGACGACCAGTTGAGTGGTGGAGACTGAATGGCTACCAGTATCCAACACTTACTAAGTTGGCGAGACTTTATCTGTGCGTCCCTGCGACTAGTGTGCCGTCGGAACGACTGTTCAGTATGGCTGGTAATATTGTCACGGCAAAATGATCTCTGCTGAAGCCAACGAACGTAAGACTGCTCACATTCCTACATGACAATATGCCTTAAGACGGTGTCAGTGATCCAGTGAACTGTAATATTTCCAATATGTACATTGCACTGTAGAAAATAATGCGTTTACGTAATTTTTAAATGTTTGAGGCCACGTGATTTGTTTCTTGGAATACGGGTATTTCAATCGGAGAAATAAGTACTAGGTTTTCAACTTTGAGAAAGTTTCACACTAGAGGAAGAATGGAGAAAACACTTTTTTGTTGTTCTGTATGCTACATTGTTAATAATCGGCAGGTTCGTGAGGTTAAAAATCTATTTTTGAAGTACATGTACATTGTGTCACTATTTCCCTTCCTAAATTTGACATTAAATGACATGCTATCGTTATCCAATGGCCAATAAGTGAGTGTAGCGTGTATGGAAAAATTCGTGTGCGAATTTAGTACAAGTTTCCATTGCACCCATAAGAAGGTTTGTACTTATTTACCGTACTAAACACTGCTCACTGTACTCAGCCACAATTGCCAGTTTTCCAAGTTGCAGCTACATGTACCTGTAACACCCAGTTCCAGTTAGTGATGATTTAATTAGGTGTGTTATCTAATTAATGACTTTCATCAGGGTGCATGCAGATTACAATCCATTCAACAGTGTCCCTTCAGTCCAGTGAGTCCATTTATTCCCAGTTTTTTATGGAGTCTCTCTCATTTCAACAGTAGCCTTTGTATCATAGTGTATTAATATATAAAGTTTTTGTATATTGCCGGAGTGTCTTTCGGAAGTTTGGTCTTTGATAAAAAAGAACCTAAGTGATTGATCTTTGCCCACAGCGCACGTGTTGAATGTAGGTGTACATTTGTTTTTGCAAAATAATTAAACATAAATCGTCTGCCACACTAAACATTCTAAGCCAGAGCCAGACCATACATGTACATGAATTGGTTTATTACTGATATCGTGGGTAAGGCCTGTGCTGTGGATATGCACACACAACCTTAAATCCCATGCACTATGTAACGCATGCACGTGGTGTTCTGACCACTGCTCATAATGAGACGGGCAGTCATACCGGAAGCGCCAAACGGACCCTTTGAGCTAGCCAGCCAGGGTCCCGGTTCTCAAATCTCAACTAATCAACTTCTCACTTGATAGGCGATCAAGCTGGTTCCATGTATGGACCCGAGCAATGGTACCCCTTAAAAGATAGCAAACGCATGGGCGTTCGGAGTACTGTATTTACATTTAGAAGATGCACCTGCTGTGGACGTGTGCTTCGCACCTTCCGTCACGTTTATTCATGTCCATGGCCATTTATAGGATTATCAAATGAATATATACATAAATGTTGAATGGAAAATAGTGAATGAGGAAGCAGTGCTGAGTTCTACATACAGTGTATATATTATAGATTTATTCCAACCACAACTGGTCTACAGTACGAAGAGGTAAAAGTAAAATTCTAAATACCCACTGTGGATAATCTTAAAGCCCATTAAAGACCAAAAGCAAGTCTGTTGTTCCGTTTGTGTGTGGCACCAGCATGACATGGCAGCAACAGATTTTTTAAAGTGTTTTATTAAACCTTATGTTTTCTTTATATCTTTTGGAGCCGGTTCCAACTCGGAATCGCAATTCTTAGCTGAAGCCGGAACCGGCTCTGAGAATTCTGGAACCGCCCTACGCTAATTTTCTGGTGTTACTTGGTTTTGTTCAACATCATCTGGACCTGGCTGTGGTGAGAATAGAGCTCTTTGCGTATTAACATTGGGTTGGTACCCCGGCTTCATGTTAGAGGTCGTGATCTGCAAGTTGTTGCGGCAACCTTCACATGTTCTGATTCAGAGATCCATGTCTGGGGGTACGAGGTACAAACTGGGTGATACAACAAAGTTCAAAGACGTTTTGGCATATTGTAACGAGTTTTGAAACTGATCGATCGATTGCTTGAGATCCAGAACCAAATTGAGAGATTCCACAATGTTTAACAAATTGTCGTTGCACATCTAATCCTTTAGCCGGGGCTAACATGCTGGTTTTGGTCTGTGCTTGCGCTCCTAACAACACGTAAACATAAGCACTGATAAATTCATTCACTGCAGTCAAGCCTGCGTTCGTCAAGTGAGTCGTTTTGGTATAAAATCTTGCCAAGCAAGTTTCCTATAGTCCGATCCAAGTCACTGTATAATGGCTTGGGTGTCCTGACCCTCTTGAACGATCGGGAATGCCAAATCCCATGTAAGTCACATTAAGATAT
Organism: Acanthaster planci; assembly: GCF_054643075.1. NCBI lineage: Eukaryota > Metazoa > Echinodermata > Asteroidea > Valvatida > Acanthasteridae > Acanthaster > Acanthaster planci. The sequence goes on along the minus strand of NW_028257647.1, from coordinate 94,517 downwards.
TTCCCGTGTCCTCCCAAGTCACGTTTGTTGTAATTGCAACCGGGGACTGGTTTGCATCCATTTTCATAATAAAAAGTGGTGCCTAATCCATTTGTGGTGGTGTCGCGCGTCTATCTAAGCGATCAAGTCGAGTCAACATTAAACAATAAACACCCATTGTTAAACTTTCTAAGATTTTAGTTATTGTTCAAAGCGTCAAACACGTTATCTTTGGGGATGGCTATTTTGTAATCAAACAAGACCTTTCTAACCATGTAATACATGTGAAAATTAAACCAAGCTCAAATGTATGAGTTTGAGTCTTTGAGTACATCCCATCCGACACCGCAGGCCATAGTGGCACAATATACCCCAAAATTGAGTTGGTTGTGATAAAACGACATAGGATCGCCCTACCAACGGTGTACAAAGAAGTCCATTCTAACTCTAGGCAGTTTGTAAGAATCCATTAAATTGGGAAACTTGGCAAAAAAGGTGTTTTTTGTTCACTTTAATCACGAGTTCACTGTAGTTGATGTCCATGCTTGCTTATTTAATAAGGTGTTTATTAAGTTTGATTAATTTTATTTGTTTGGTGTTTTTAAAATTACACATCATGAGTCAGGTTCACACTTTTCACTTTACTGAAAATGAGCAGATGTTTAAATTGCAAGACTACATCGATAACTTGCAAGGTAAAAAAGTTGTTGGAATTAAGTTTCCACACTGGATATTTTATCATTATAAACTGTACCGAAATTGATTGGCAAACTCAAATAAATGGCAGACTGGCAAAATGGCGGCGTGAAAGGCGCAGAGATAATGAAGAAGAAACAGCAGAACCAAGCCCAGCAAACTGAGGAACTGATAGACAAGATGTTAATATAGAATTTACAGAGCCTATGGTACTTACAGTACCGTTGTCAGAATTAGAGGAAGGCAGTTCGAACTTGTTTTATGATGTAATAAGCGATTATATTTGAGCTTATGAGACAAGAAATCTAGAAGAATTTAGCGGTACCATTAGTCCAAAACTGGATGACTTCAACAGACAAAAAGAAAGAACGTAGAATAGACTTAGAGAATTATTAAAAGAAATGGAAATAGAAACCAGTGATCTAATAATTGATAGGCGGCAACAAAACGCATATCTACTGTATATGTAGTATTTTTATCTAGTGAAAAATCCGATAGTTATAGAGAAGCTCAACACATTGTGTTAAAGTTTATTCAAGAAGGATTTATACATGTAGAAGACAATTCAGACAAAGAACGAGAATAATTAGAAGTGCTCAATCTGAATCTAGAGATGATCTTTTAGTTATGGGATTTAATCGTTTACTCATGCGATGGCTACACTCCTGGGAAATATCTAGAGACTTTTGCAACCTAGAGAGCGTAGTGGCATCGTCATTCTTCTTAGAGATTACACTGTTCATTGGTTCAAATTTGTTTAAAATGCAATTTCGGGTGTAAGTTTTAAAGTTCAACGAGACACAAAATTGGTTGCAATTATGGTGACAGATTTAAATCTTAGATTGCGGTTGGGTAAAGAAGTCTCAAAACTGTTAAACCTGCCAAAAAGGTAGGCTAGCACCAAACGTTCTTTACAAAGGGAAAATGAATGTTAACCATTTCAATGAGCTTTGGATACACTGTCGCGAGTTAAACAACAGTTACAACTCCTTTAATGGTTGATCTTCAGACGTGTTATGCTCTGTTACAGACCTGAGCAAACCCCATAGGGTGCACAGCGTTAAACGAAGCAAGTTGGCAAAACCACTTAAAAACAGAAAAATAAAAATTTTCCATTTTCGGAGAGAAACGACAGGGGAGAGGTCATTACTAACAAAGGTGCTGGAATTTCGCACTATTAGTGATCGAGAATTTACCGAAAGGAAGTAATGGACTAGGAAATAATGCATATGTGTTGGTAATCTGCCTAGGTTGCAGGCGGTAGACTACATGTACATGTATGCTAGAAGAGCAGCAACATCAGCTAACAACCACAGAGGAACAGCTCACAAGAACCTCGCAAACAGCTCTTCAAAGTATTGCTGAACAATTTCAAGACTAAGACTGCATCACGGCCCAACAACTGTTTGGCTACTTCATATGACCAAACCAACCTCAAGCATGTCAAGAGGCATCCACACTGAATGTCTTAAACCAAACAGTCTAATTTCAAGGTAACCACATCTTCCAAATGAGATTGCCAAGCATTGTTGCTGTCTACATGTATATTGCTCTTATCTCTGGAATACAACCCACTATCCTCCACTTATATTCCTATCCACCTTCATCAAAACAAAGATAGCAAGAAAAAAATTCAATACAGAATCAAACTATTTCTCTGGTATATGCAAAGCCAAAACCAAGAAAACCAAATCCAATAAAAAAACATTTCTTAGAAGAACACAATTATTAAACCAACTCATCCAAAGTGACACTAATGCAAACCGAAAAAAAAAAATTGAAAGGTCTTAGCTCCATCCCCACTCCTGCTGAACCAAACTGCTCAATACTTTTGAATGATAAAAACACCTTCAATCAAAGACCAAGAATAGCACTCTTAATGGATATTCATAAACACCTCAGACAGTCTCCCTATTCAACAACATGCAACTTGACCTTGTATTAACATTTGATAATGCCTGATGGGAAGTGATAACGTCTGTTGTGTAAAACACGCTCTGGTACCTGGATACGAGAGAGTTTACTCCATCCTTATTAGTCATGAGTCTGCGTGTGATGCAACATGCAGAATGCACCACACGTGCGCGAAGTCTATTCACTTGTACAAGGTGATTCTATTGGACAGTTTTCTAAAGGAACATACCATAAAATGGATGGGGGTATTTGGGAAAATAAAAGTAAAGTTTTAGAACAAAATCATTGGAAATCCATCATACATGTATGTTGACTTCTTTTGACTCTCTGAATAAAAAGGTATTTATGAATGGGAATAAATATGTGCTTGGCTGGTCTTAAACGTTAGTTTGATATTTATTCCCTGAACAATGCTGAAAAAAACATCCTTTTAAACAATCTCCCACTTGGCATGCAAAATAAATCTCTGACATACCGGTAACACCGGATTGAGAAGAATATTGGGAAGCCACCAAATTTGAACTCATCCACTGACCCACGTTGGGCTATGACACTAACTAAAAACATGTTAAGGCAAGAACTAGCCCCCCAATTAACAAAAAAAAAGAAATTGAAAAAAAGGGACATCAAAGTCAAACCAAGTGATAAACAACAACACCAATTACACTGTACTACAAAAACTCAATCAAAAAACCACTCACTACTACATGTACCGGTACATCAAAGATTTTCTGGAACCCAATTCTCGACCGTAACTGTATCCATTTCAAAAAAGTATTTCCTTCAATGGCTCAACAGCATGCCCTGAAATATGTGACATCACCCTGCAAGACTTCTGAAACAAAATACTCCAAAAAGGCAGAAAAATTCTCACATGGTGGTGCTACACGTACAGAGACAATATACTGGTCATCTATAACCAATTTCTTGGCCAATTCCTAATTTTGTCACAAACATCAACAAGATCCATCCAACTTTGAAATTCACAAACGAAGCTCTCTGAGACATCTACCTACTATTTCAGAAATATTTCTGAAACCTCCATTCTTTACTTTCGGGAAAGTACTTTCATGAATTTACACAAATTGAACACATTTCAACTCCAGCAAAATTTTGCTGGAAGTCTTTCATCAGATTCACTTCGCTTTCACCTTTGCCTGAAGTATGCGCCTGCCTTAACTGAGGCCAAATGGCTGGACTCAAAATCCTAACCCCCTAGAGTGTATGTAAAATCATATAGAAATTGGAGGATTTGGGACTGTTTAAAACACTCAGTAAAATAAAATCTCCTTTACTGGTATAACAACCCATCAAAAGCATCACAATTATGTGAATTAGCATTAAGTCCTTCAAAATCATCCGTATGCAACTGATTAAGTGTTATCACTACTGGGCACAAAAGCATATTGTTCTTGACAAAGAATTTGAAAACTAATCTTCCGCTCGCATCACCCAATCACATCCAACAAACATTACTAGCTTTTGGTTATATATTCTTCTTACGCCTGCCCATTTCAGCCCCTTACCAGACCACTGGCCTAGACTAATTATTATTCAATCAGTAAACCTCACAAGTCACCAGACAGTGTCACTGAATGGGATAGTGTCATCCTCTTTACACATGACTCACACTTTTCTTAGTTTGAAGTTGATTGATACAATCATGAAGTTCTTCTTGTGTTATTGGGCTTTAAAAAAGGGAATCAGGAAAGTTGAGATATTTCATAGGGTCAGCAGTGTATCTTGGAAGCCAACTGTTGTCCATCGTTTTAAAACAATCATTAAAATGGTTTGCAATTGTCTGACAGGGCTGGTAGTATCAGAATTCTTTATGTGAACAATTGACTGGGTTAGGTATTTTCACATTTTCTGTTCAATATTTACTGATGAATGATTTCACAGGTATTTTTAGTATTGGTTGTTTCTTGCTCAAAAGATAAGATAATGTATTTTCTTGAAAGCTCTAATTAAATAATAATAATAATAATAACTGACATTTATAAAGTGCCCAATCCGTTAGGCTGCTCTTGGCGCTATACATCAAAATATAGATAAATAAATATAACCTACATGTACCATAATCAAAATCAATAATAAGAAACTAAAAATGCTTGTTTAAAAACGTGCGTCTTCAGCCCGGTCTTAACTCTCCACATTCCTAGACTCTCTAAGATGAACGTCAAGCTGGTTCCAGAGACGGGGACCAGCCACAGAAAACATCCTCTCGCCAGCAGAAGACAGCCTAGTTTTTGGAAGAGTAAGCCTAGGCGAGTCCAGTGCAGAATGAGTGAATCGACTAGAAATCCTAACATCAAGCAAATCACTTAAGTAACTTGAAGCACTGTCATGGAGACATTTAAAGATCATTAGACACACTTTAAAAATCACCCTATATTTTACTGGCAACCAATGTAATTGCATCAGCGCAGGAGTGATGTGGTCAAATTTCTTGCCATTAGTGAGTAACCTTGCTGCAGCATTCTGGACTCTCTGCAAAGAAGCAAGGGCTGACGCCGATAGACCTATTAAAACAGAGTTACAATAGTCAATGCGAGACGTAACAAGTGCATGAATAATATGCTCCGTGGCTGATTGACCCAAAAACGTTTAATTTTGCTTATATTGTACAGGTGATACATTGCAGAGCGAGAGATGTTCTTGATGAGGGATTGCATATTCATTTCGTTGTCAAAATCACACCCAGACTCTTGACTCTGTGATTACCAATATTCACAACAGTTCTAGGAATTTTGCTGAACGACAAATGTGATCCAATGATAAGCAGATCTGTCTTATCATCATTTAGCTTCAAAGAATTAATCGCCATCCAACATTTGATGTCGTCACAGCATTTTTCAAAACTGGCACTTGTTGCTGTATGCTACTAGCAGTTGGCTGAGCTGACAAATACAACTGAGTGTCATCTGCATAAAAATGACAACTCAGTCCATGATGCCTAATAACATCCCCTAATGGCAACATACATGTACACATTGAATAAAAGTGGTCCCAGTACAGAGCCCTGGGGGACACCATACTTAAGCCTATAGGTGTCACTCATGGTTCCCACATCCAATCCAATCCGACTATCAGGCGATAAAGACCAAATCTGAACTCTTTGTAAACGGTCTCTTAGGTAAGAAGAAAACCAATCAAAGGTATTTTGTGAGACTCCTACATGTGTCCTTAATCGATGAAGCAAAATGTCATGATCAAGCGTATCAAACACACCACTTAAATCATGAAATACCGGAATGGAGACTTTGCCCTCATCCATATTTTTCCAAATATCATTTTGAAAGCGGGCAAGAGCCGTTTCCGTTCCATGGGGGCGCTTATATGCCGATTGAAAAGGTTCATGTAACATAAACCTGGTCATATGATTAGTAAGTTGTTGCTCAACCACCTTCTCAAGAACCTTGGAGACAAATGGTAAATTGGCAACTGGCCGATACTTCTTAAGCAGCTTGGCTTGATCAGCCTTGAGGTTCCGAGATTTTGGAATGGGAGTAACAGTAGACATCTTAAAATCATTTGGAAAAACTGCAAGGTTAATAGAAGAATTAACGAGAGATGTGATTATTGGGCAAATTTCAGTCAGACAGCATTTTAAAAGTGCAGTCGGTATCAACTCAGCACCACAAGTTTTTGGAGGACACTTGCGTATGATTTGCTGGATCTGTGCACAAGTAGTGGAGCCTAAATTACGCTTACATCCTTCAGGAACAATTGGATCTTGAATACCAAAATCTCCTTGACTCACACTACTCATACGTCGTAAGTTGCTGATCTTATCTTGAAAGAAATTTGCGAATCAATTTGCCAATTTGACTTCGGACTTATGAGTAGGAAATGTAGGAACTGACTTGCGGCAAAACAAATTATCAATCACACAAAAAATCTGATGACAATTACCCTTGCTCTCCTGGATTAAGCTTTGATGATAATGCACTTTCGCATCCTTGATCATCTTTGCAATGTGATTACATTGCATTTTATACATCTCCCGGTCAACAGTGAGTCAAGTACATCGCCAGCGACACTCCACTTTTTAAGCTTAAATTTCTCCTTCCTAATGGTCTCAGTAAACCATGGTGTATTCGACCGTACAGTAAAAACCTTTGATTGAAGAGAAGCATGCTTGTCAAGAACCAACCTTAATTCCAAATTGTAAAAAGCTGTGAATACGTTGGGGTCGGGTAATGAAGTTTCGTCCAAATACTTTGAAAATGCAGAACAAAGAATGGCTCAACAAAAATGTTCACAGTCTATGTTTTTAAGCCTCCTAAATGCCACAGATCTCTGCGGTCTCACAGGCTTACTGATTTCTAAAGGAAAGAACACATTATCAGTGAATGATCAGAAATAGCAGGATCAAAACATCTACTGATTTGATAATGTCCATAGATGGACGAGTAATAACAAGATCCAAAACATGACCTTTAATATGGGTGGGGGATACTACATGTTGAATCAAATTGGAAGACTCGAGAAAATTCATAAAACAAATCCTATCATTTGCTTGAGGCTGATCCATGTGAATATTAAAGTCTCCAACTATCACAAAATCAGATGATTTTGACATGAACTGTTCAAAGACTTGAGAAAAATCAGATAAGAAGGTAGTGATTGCTACATTTGGAGCCAATAAACAACCATCAACAAGAAACGTTTATCATGACAGTCGACATCGACCACAATGTGCTCAAAAGATGATCCAGCTGCAGTAGATGGAGTGGTATGTATTCTCATTCCGGACTCATACAATACTCCTACACCACCACCAGCTCTACCTTGACGAAATTTATAGAGAAACTGGTAATCACCAGATGTTAACTGTGACACCGTAGTAATGTCTCCTTCTTTAATCCATGTCTCAGTAACAGCAAGCACATCAATGTCTTGATCAGCCAGCAATTGAAGAATGCCTGTTGTTTTGTTACATACAGATCTCGTATTCAAACTACAAACCCCCAAGTTTCTTCTGGATGGAGTGCAACTCGAAGATGACACCAGTTTAATGGAAATTAAATTACCTGTCTGGGGTGGTCGGCAATATGACAAATGCCATGAATGGAATTGCCTAGGTATTACAATAACCAGATTTACAATAGTTCATTTGTTTTTATATCTGTTTATTTAAGTTAATTGATCTGGGTTTCAAAGATATAGTTTATAAAGTCTAAATCTCTTTCTTATAGATTTTAGTAGGCTTTTAGTAATCCAGGGATTTTTAGGTAGTTTATTATTATGTCTACACTTTGCACAAGGCATGCATTAATCAGTGAGATGAGTTTACTTAATTGGAAATGTAAGTGCTTCCCTGAAAGGCAAAGGGCTCAATGTGTATTCTAGGCTAAGTTCAGATGAGTCAGCCAAATACAAAATGCACAAGGAGGTGTTACTCAAGCAATGCCACCTGAATGAGCATGCCTTTAGAGAGAAATTTCGGTTGGCAAAACCTGAGAAAGACGAAAGTGAGCCACAGTTTGCAGTCCATCTTGATAACCTGCTGATGCGTTGGGTTGCTATGGCCCAAATACATTTGTACCTAAGACATAGAGGGAATGACGGTCTGAAAGATTTAATCTTGCAGGAACAAATCATGAATTGATGCAGAGACCATTTACATGTAGCTCTTTTCCTTTAAGTGCATAAACTGACTAATGTTATGGAAATGGCCCAATTTGCAGAGCAGCATACGGATGCTCACGGCAGCTTTGCTCCCTTTATTGTGGACAGCAAACTGTGTGGCCAACATTCAAATACATGTACATGTAGGTGGTTCCTACATGTACAGTAGATCAGAAGCAGACGCATAGTGCGTCATTTGCCAAATTGTTCAAACCTACCACCAATGCCAACACACCATGAGATGTACATGTACATGTATCATCTGGTAAGTGTTTTGTATGTGGCAAACCGGGTCACATAGCGCGTAACTGCTGCAGTAAGTTTAAAGAAATTGAGAAAGTCGCTATAACGTGATAGCTTCAGCAATTACTGGCCTTTTTGAGGCTGAATGTGACATGGAGCAAAACACACAGTTAGCCACGAAATCTAGAGACAGTCTACCTAGTGCAATGGAAACTGAAGCTTATATATCCACCTTGCCTGATTTCACCCCGCTCAGTGAATGTTGTACGCAAGATGGTTACGCCACATTGACGTGCGGATACGGATTCCCCGTAATGAGCGCGGCGTGTAAAAACTCGGATTGTTCTACAATGCCAGTCACAGACGGATTGGGTTAATGACATAAAATTTAAAGTTCTACGCAACAGTGGCTGTATAGCTCAGTAGTCATAAAATATGACCTTGTTTCCGGTGAACAGCTCACTGGTGCTGAAAAGTCGTGTACTCTTGTCGATGAAACTGTTTGCGATCTCCACTCGCAAGAATTAAATTAGACTCGCCCTATTTCGTTGGCTGGAATGACGCGCTTGGCATGAGACAGTGTACAACGTCATATTAGGTAACGTAACAGGCGTCAGATCACCGAATAATCCTGACCTGCTCTGGCAATGTTGTGTCTCTTCAAACACTCAATTTGGAGATAGACCACAGGCGCGTTGATACTATGTGATGTGCAGTAATGACACGAACACAACGAGCTGTGCAGGATAGACCACTAAGAAAACTTAAGGTACCTGAAAGTATTCCAAACATCTCGAAATCTGAAATTATGAGCGAACATGCTAATGATCCGTCGTTGGCCCATATAAGAGAAATTGCAGAGAAGGGCAATCAGAAATGCAACAAATACGGATCAACTTCCACTTTCTACTGGCTTGACGGTGTGTTGTATAGGAAGTTCGAATCACCCACTCTCCAATATGGAAACGCGTGTCCTCATCAACTTGTAGTTCCTATTAAATACCGAGTCAATGTAATTAACTTTGTAGCTCACGAAACCATCCTGGGTAGACACCAAGGAGCAAGGAAAACGTGTGATAAGGTTATGAGCGAATTCTTTTGGCCAGGGTGTCAGGCAGATACATGTATCACCCCTTATAGATATGGCATTTAAACGTGTGGCTGTGGACATTACAGGCCCCCTTCATCCCAAGTCTGACAGAGGCCATCGTTTCATATTGACCCTGATTGATTACCCAGCATCCAGAAGCCGTTGCTCTACCTACCAGTAGTATTGAAACTACCAGGGTAGTATAGTACATGTACATGCCATGATCGATGTATTCACATTAGTCGGCTTCCCAACTGAAACCCTTTCCGATCAGGGATGACAGTTTACATCAGATCTCATGAAAGAAACGAGTAGGCTCTTGTCGATAAAACAGATGACCACTACTCCATACCACCCTTCGTGCAACAGTTTGGTTGAATGCGTGAACTTAAACTAATGTTGAAACGGCTTCACGCAGAAAAGCTGCGCGATTGGGATCGCTATCCTGGACCTCTCCTCTTTGCATATAATGAAACCCCTCACTCAAGCTTGAAATTTGCACCCTTCAAAGTACTTTACAGTCGCACAGTCCATAGTCCGATAGCTATCTTACGCGAACTTTGGACGGCTAATGTTGAAAGTCCAGAAGTTAAAACTACACACCAACATGTTCTCGATCTCTGCGAGCGTCTAGAAAAGACGTGGGAAATTGAACAGCAGAATTTGCAAACGTTGATAGATATTAACAAACACTACTACAATGCAAAAAGTTGAGCCCAAAGTTTCAGTGGCGGTGGCCTCGTATTACTACTCCTACATACTGACCAAAACAAACTATTACTATGGTTATAGGTCCTTTCCCTGTACTAGCCAAAGTCAGAAACATTGATTACCGTACAGATCTTGGCGACGGTACAGTCAAGACCTTCCATGCCAACATGCTGAAGTGGTACATGTACATGTATGTGATAAGGTTAGTTGAGCATGAAAAAAAATGAAAAACAAATGAATGAAAACGTACTTGAACCCGTATGTGTGGGTGTCACTGAAACCGAACAGAAGCCATGAGAGTAGGAACCAAATGCCGAAACGAAGACGGCCAATGAAGATATTATTATGATGTCACCATTAGAAGCTTAAGAAACAGTAGATGATATCAAAATAACTGCCGAGACAGTAGGCCAAAAAAAGAAAAAAAACAAGTTCAGCGTTTGTTTTTTCCTCTACAGCCAATAGAAAGTGCTATACACACAACTCAAGGTACATGTACAGGTACACGTACATACAATGTACGTGTACATGTATGTACATGTGCATTGATACTCCATTGGACCCTTTCGCTGTATTTCTCCTTAAAGTACGGTTACAATATTGAGTTTGGAACAATTCAAGAAAAAACACTGACATTAGACATTGTTATTCTAACATGAAACTAAACCTGAAACCAACCAATATGAAATGAAATTTGACATCCACAGTCATACATGTACATGCAAACTGGTACTTATTTAGAGTCAGGATTTGAAAAGTGGTGAATATAAAGTTGAAAAATAGTTGAATATTTTCCAAATTGAAAAGAAACTAATTCATTTGGCTTCCTTTTGGTCAGATATAAGTACATGTACATGGTGTGAATTTGAATTCAGTGAGTATGCAACAAATAAACATGGCTGTGCACATGCACATGTATTACAGCGACATAAAACTTTCTTGAGACAAGACGAAAATGGCCTGATAGAAACTCACCTCTTTACTGCCTTAATGAATTTCCTGCTCCGTCGGTCAACTGTTCATCAGCACACCCCATCAACCTGAATGGTTTCCTTTAGTTACCACCAGATGAGTGACAAAGTGGAATGGCTGGGCGTGGTCTATCTGCTGGCTCCGTCCCAAGACAGCACAATGGTGTCAGTAGACCAGCGTTCTCACCGCAGTGCCTGAAAAGAAACAAAAGAAAAAACAACTTTAATCAACTGATTGTGGATGATTTCCACACACATGTACACGTACCCTGATTCATGTGGCTGATTCCAGCATGTACAGTTGGGCCATGGTTACAGAGTATGAGGAGCATCAACTGGCTGCACACCAAGATGATGACAAGATTACCCTTGCAGAAAATCAAGCCGCCAGAAAGATTAAGCAGAAGAGAGCAGCAGTTAAGCAGGCTAAGAGGTTAAGAGCTCTTAAGAACGTTGGGTAATGATAAGGCCCAGGGATCTTGGGACAGTAGTCAGTCTAGGAAGAGTTCCACATGGAAAGAACGCAAAGCAGTTGACTCAGTTCTCAAGTCGTTTGTGTGTAAACTGTCCAACTGCTGGACTACGTGGTTTACAGATAACCAAGCAGTTGTGGGAATAGCAGCACATGGAAGTATGAACCCTGAACTTCAGGAGATAGGCCTCAGCATTTTGGAGTACTAATATTCGCATAGATATGGAGTGGATTTCAAGGTCCCCAAGCCAAAAAGCTGATATGCTAAGTAGGCAAACGGATCAGGACAACTGGGGTATATCTGATCAAGTACTGTATTCTCATTTTTTGTGGAGGCCTCATAGAGTAGACAGGTTTGCCACAATAAAAAAGTCGCAAGGTTTAATTCTAGATACCATAATCCAGGTTGTGAAACAGTAGATGCTTTCACTGTAGACTGGAAAAAAGAAAACAATTGGAATGTACCCCCAATTGCCTTGACACCCAGAGTTATCAAGCGCATGGAAAGTACCAAGGCAGTTGGTGCTTTGATTAACCCATGCTGGTTTTGGCACCATACTGGCCAATCTTATTCCCAGATGGTTATAATCTCCGGAAACCAGTACAACTAGCATATGAAATTCCTAGAAACTGGCAGATATTTGTTCCCAGAAGACGTGGCAATGTTAAGTTTACAGAGAAATTACTCAAAGTGAAATACTTGCATTAGGGTTAGATTTCTCATGTCTAAATTAGAAATAGTAATAATGACAGTTTTGTAGTCTCTGTGCAGATCATGACAGTTTTGTTGTCTCTGTGCGGATCATGACAGTTTTGTTGTCTCTGTGCAGATCATGACAGTTTTGTTGTCTCTGTGCAGATCATGACAGTTTAGTTGTCTCTGTGCGGATCATGACAGTTTTGTTGTCTCTGTGCAGATCATGACAGTTTAGTTGTCTCTGTGCGGATCATGACAGTTTTGTTGTCTCTGTGCAGATCATGACAGTTTTGTTGTCTCTGTGCAGATCATGACAGTTTTGTTGTCTCTGTGCAGATCATGACAGTTTTGTTGTCTCTGTGCAGATCATGACAGTTTAGTTGTCTCTGTGCAGATCATGACAGTTTTGTTGTCTCTGTGTAGATCATGACAGTTTTGTGGTCTCTGTGCAGATCATGACAGTTTTGTTGTCTCTATGCAGATCATATTCAGCAATGATATTTGGGCTTCAAGTATGGAAGAGGAATCACCAGAATGGAGGCATTCAGCAGCTCAGCTTCTGAGTGTAATGCTGGACTTACATGTAAGGGAGGAAAGGGAAGCTGTACTTGGGAGCTTTCTTACAGTGGTCAGATTGGGCTAGGGGAATAGAAAAAGCACATACATGCAGACCCCTTTGATTATTTAACTCATTTAAGTAAAAAGTGTAATTCCCCAGCACCAATTATTAAGGAGGTAACATCCATATCTTGGGCACACAAAATGGCTGGAATTGACGATCCCACGGTCTTTTCACTAGTAAAGTTTACTCTAGAAGGTCTAGAAAAGGCTGGTACCTAGCTTCAGTTCTGAAGGAATGATAGATTCTTACTTGTATTATGCAAACAAAGAGGCAGATCTTATGACCTTGAGATCAGTTACAATGTGTCTTTCGTTATACACAGGATTTTTTTCCGATTTAGTGAACTGGTTCATGTCAAGCTTTCTCACGTTTCTGTGGTGGTCAGACTTTGTTAACTCTAGGAGTCTCTCAGATTTCCACACCACACACTTTCGCACAAACCTTGAGTGTTCCTACTCGTTCAACACAGTCCCGACATAATATTTAAATCGTTGCATTTTCTGTGTAAAGTGGCCCCAGCGGTTGTTCATGGTCATAATCATAAATTAACCATATCCTCATCAATATTAGTCTGCAACAATGGGTTCTAGTCCATTAGTTTGTACCAGACATGAAGGTATTCTTGTACGCTACACTTATGCGACATACTTCGCTGTGGCGTACATGACAATTTACTTTTCTCTGGCAGGAGTTTGCTCTGTCAGAACGTAAGTTCAATTTTGTCATAAACGTTTTGCAATGTTTATCGTTCATTTACCGTTACGCACATTTCTGGCTTGTTCGCATTGACAGATTTGTCTCGTAGTACGTGTGGGCCAAGTGTGAGCTCCAAGTCAGTTCAAAAATTTGTCATTTGAACTGGATTCGTTAGTTGCATTTTCATGAAGGTTTTGTGGAAAGTTTGACCATGCACAAAGCATAACGACTGTTTTATGTTTGGATTCAATGACTATTACATATACTGAATTGTTTCATTGTCTGGTCTTTACACAGCTGAACTCTGTTGAGAGAGCAGGTTGCACAGGGCCCTTTTATCCTTTAGCCTGTCCTTTAATATTTCCAATAGGTCACTTGGGAGACATTTTGTGGTAAATTTTTCAACATTAGGGAGACATTGAAATGTCTCCCTAATGCTCCAACTACTAAAAGGAGGAAATTTTTTACGGTCCACATTTTGAGAGATGATAGATTAGGGTCTGAAAGGGAAACATGCAAAGTTTGGTTAAGATCGGATGAGGGAATATTGAATTATGGGACGGTAAAGTTTGAAAATTTTGTTCACGTTCCTATGGGAATGTCTCCCAAGTGACCAATTATCCTTTTATCCTTGAATTATCCCTTTGCCCACTGGCTCTGCCATATCTTATGACTTACCTTTTTATTTTTGTAATGATCACACCATAAGCTTTTTTTCATTACAGGTCAATCAATCCATATCACTGTCAACTCTATTTATTAGTATCCGCAATAGTGTAAATTTTCTCAATCTCAATATTGGGACAGTCCCAAATTTCTCAACTTGATTTCAAATAGAAATAAATCAACTCTAATATACAGTGAGAATAAGTTTTTGTGCCAGTTATTGATCTTTATTTGGAGTATTTTAATTGCTGAAGCGATCAATACCTAGCTTAAAACTTAAGCGTACCCAACCACCGCAGGGTATCCCCACCCAAGTATGAACATGGCATTTCTTTTATTTTTGAGGGTTTCACAGTGCTCATTCTGTCAAGCACAACTGACCAGTATTGAGAGGGTAGACAAGTAGTCATAAATAAGACAGATTCTAGGTATAGTCCAGTAGAGTTGTTCCAGAAATATTTATCTGCAGCTGAAGTTTCTGAATCAGACGCCTTTATTTTTCATTTTTTTTTTCAGTCAAAAGTTAAAGGTGGGTACAAATTGAGGGGTATTAATCAGCCACACTCAGATTCAAGTGTAAGGGAAGTTATCCTTGAGGTTTTAGCCCTGTGTTTGTTGCAGATATGAAGAGTTTTGGCTTGCATTGCCTCAAATCCAGGGGAGCAACCACTGCTGCCCAAGCGGAAGTGCCAGACGGATTGTTTACAAGGCACGGTGGATGGAAATCGGAGTTGGTAAAGGACGGGTACGTTGAGGATCTTTTGGAAGATTTGTTACCGATCTCTAAAGCTGTTGGTTTGTAGAGGTAATTCTTTTGCATGAGGACAGCCCTGTCTTGGGTGTACAGTAGCTACAGTAAATTCCGACTAAGTCGGCATCGCGTAACTCGTCATATCGTCTAAGTCATTTCGGCATGTTTTTCTAAGTCCCTTCTCCACAAAACCACAGAAATTCTTTTGTGTATGTCAAAATTTGTGCTTCGCTATCAGTTTCCTTCGCCGCGGTTGCCAAGAAGTGTCAAGTAACAAGTCCCACTGATGTCTGTTTATTAGCAGCACAGGCCGTGGTTCATAATCGGCCAGCATGAGTACATCAATACCAGTAGCCCCTCAAGTGCTACATGCATGCACTCTGTCCATTTTGGGGGTCGCCTTATTGAACAGAGTCTGGTTCCCTGCCCAAAGATTGCCTGATTGTAAGACAGCAAAATGGCGACTTACAGCACAAGTCAGCCTTTGTGTAAGTAGTCATAATTTCTTGAGTCCCAAGAGTGCTGACTTAGCCGGAATTTACTGTATATTGCATGGAGCAGAGCTACGTTTCTCATTCTTAAATCAGGGTGAGTTTTTCGTAGTAGCCAGTGAGTGTCAGTGCCACTCAATGCAAAGATAAGGAAGTACATGTAATCTCATAAATGTATTGTTCAGGTACCAGAATATTGGTATTGTCCCAGAGAAGTTGAGAGGACACGGAAACACGGATCTCGGGTATGCTTCAGCCCTTTCTCGCCGAGCGTTTATTGCAGCCACAACTTGAGATAACAAATGCAAAATGTTATAGATTAAAAGATATTGCCATGGGGCCCCAGATTCACTTTAAAATCATACATTTATGTAAAGGCAACAATATAGTTATTAGTTAAGTACACAGTGCTAACAACATAGCACCTCTATCACAAAAGAACTTCTCTGTAGCGTCATGGGCAAGAGATCCTGAATTTAATAATGCATAAGTAACGGGCATGAAACGCCGGATTTTGTGATGCATGAGTAACGGGCAGGGGATACCGAACCTTTAACTGGTGGCCAGTAACAGAGAGACTGTGTGTGCGGCAAGTCGCCACTGGTAAGTTTGCCCCCACCCCAACCCCCCCAAAGGTACAGGGGAGAAGCCACCCCGCGATTGGGGCTTTTAGGCCCAAAACAGGACGTGACTCATGCCAAACAAGTTCCAACTTTGTTCTCGAGCCAGCTACACCCCCCCCACTTACATGGATATAACACCATACAAACATACGCATATATACATGTATTATACAAAGGCTAGGGCTTGGAAATGGGGGGACGATGGAGGATGGCCCAGGGTTGTGTTTGAAGAAAGTTTTAGCAGCGACTAAGTTCTGGCCGAACAATTTGTTGCCTAGCTGGGAGAGATGTAAGCCATCCCGCCAGAAGATGCAATGTTGGCTAGGGTTTATGCTGTCAGAGTGAACTAAGGCAGGGTCATTCCCTGGGTGTCTACACAGCCTATGGGCATATTTATTAAGGGCATTGACATTTCTCTGGCCAACTCCAGAGCGCTCCAGGCCATAGTAAAAAAGGTGCAACGGAATATCTGACCATATGATGGTAGTGTTAGGGAGCAAATGGTGAATGCCTTTGAGGCCCTCCTCCAGCCTCTCCCAGATCTCTTTCACCGGAGTGGTGAAGAGGTCATTAGTCCCAATGTGGACCACCAATACATCAGGTGCAGGTGTGTGTTGAAGCTGGGCTTTGACATACATGTATGGAAGTAGTGAGGATATTCTGGCTCCCCGGGTGCCCAGCCATGTGAGGATTCCGCGAGAAGGTATGTGACCCATGTGTTCTGCTGCCCGGTAGACAATACTGTCCCCAAACCCAAACAAAAAACAAAACCAAAGGAACAGAGGAGCAGACGTCCTACTCAGAGGAGTATCAGTGAGTGTGGGGGTTAGGGTTAGGGTTTTCCACCACCCCAGGGTCTTAGTCTGTGACAACAGGATGCCATTCATGGCTGCAGCAGCAGCTGTGCCAATGCGGAAGCTGTGGGCGCTAAACCCTGGGCCCTGGTTTGACTGGATGGCAGAGGCTTCCTGCGGCCCGCTTGGTCCTCCTGATGCTTCCTTTTCTTTCCTCGGCCTCCCATGTTGACACAGCCGTGGAGGTGTCAAATTCCTCCCCCACATTTAGTGTGGAACGGATCGGAACCGGTAGGGAGTGTACCACTGTCAAGATAATTTTCATACGAAACTTCTTTGGACGTATGAATTTGTTCAATGACTTCAGGTTGATGATAGGACGCCAGTTGTCTCTTCCCTTCTTGGGTGTGAGGAAGAATGTTGAAACAACTTACCCCACTCCCAGCTGGTCGGGTTGAACATGAACAATAGCCCATTGTTGAAGAAGGGAATTTATCTCTGACTCCAGTGCCACGCATTGGTCCTTGTTGTGGGGAACAGGGGTCGGACGTAGTATCGCCTTGGATGGTGGGGTGCTTGTCAACTCGAGAGAATATCCAAGGGGGAGAGTTGAAAGGACCCAGCTGTCCGAGGTGATGTTTTTCCAGAGCCCCGTGAACAGTAGAAGGTGGCTGCCGACAGCGAACAATAATAGGTGCCTGGGAAAATTTGCATATGTAGTGACTGTTTGGGTAGGTAGAGCGCAGTAGACTGGCAGACATAACAGGTACAAACCAGCACGCGATTTTCGACTTCTAACTGTATACCCTCGGCGATGAAGGAGAAGTGTGACGTCAGCCAGCGTGACGTGCGCAGCGTCTGATTGGTTGGGGTAGCTGCCACTGCTGGGAATGAGCCAAATGCTGCGCGCGTAGTACATTGCAGGTCAGCTGTTTCCTTTGTGGAATTTGCTCACTTTGGAAAGGGTTACAGTTTGCGACAATGATCTAAGCTTCATAACTGCCTTTCGTGTTATTGAGTTCAGCTGGGAAAGACCTATAGCGGATCAATGGACATAATTGTTTGAAAATGTCATTACTTTTCCATGGACGACTGGAATTACTGGTGTAATAATTTTGACGCGGAGCCCATAAATGGATCAACACTCACATTCCTTGATCAAGATCGAAAACGACGCAAAAAAAAGGTTGAAACTGTTTGACACTTTGAGAATCAAGGACTTGTTGCAAGGGAAATTTTTTTATTTAGGCAAGGAGAACACCAAAGACGAGCAATATTGCTGACAGCCTTTCTAAGTTTATTGTTTGGAGATAAAGAACGATAGCAGCGTTGCAGAGTCAGAAGACATTAAACAACGTAAAAATGCTGTAAAATCAAGATGTATACGTCTTCTTTCATTTTCAAAAGAGCCATCAGGTAGATACTTTAATAGCGGCCACGAGACAGGCCTATGAATGATAAACCAGCCAAAAATTACACTACGTCTAACATATAAAACGAGCAAGAACAACAAGGTAGAAACAAGACTGATCAGCTGGTCGCCTCTGGACAGGAGAAGCACTTGATGGTGAGCAGCCCGCAAGAGAATTCCCCGACAACAATCCCCTGCTTGCAGAAATAGAACATAATCCAGTCATTCTTGACAGCTACAGAGTTCGAAGTTGGAAATGGTGCACTTCCACATGACATCAGAAAGCGAGGCACAGAGAGGAAAAGCAACAAGTCATTGCATAAGACAGTTACCGGTATTGAAAAAAAAGTGACAACCCAGATCCCCAAAACTGTGACTGCTGATCCAGAGAAATTGCCAAAAGATTACGGCAGCAGAGGGAGAGTGTCATGGGCATTGCACGCCACATTAATTTTGGTGAGAAAGGATATTTTTTTACTATGTATGGCTTTAACTGTAGCCTGCAGAAAGGGGAAATAAATGAAAACGTGGCTGCTTGGAATGGCCTTCACGAAAGGCGACATAATTTCTATGTTGAAGATGATAGAATCTAGAGATGGATTTTCTCTGTATGATGACATTGTCCAGGTTAACTCTGCACTGCATTTCCATGTTTCCATGGAAATAATCGAGCATCTCCGACAATTATTGCCTGGTTTCTTTGCTCCTAGAAGACAAACTGTCACTGTGAAAGCTGAGATGAATGTAAGAGTTAGCTATTCATCATTCTAAGCACAGAGGTAGTGTTGCATCTTGTTTCAAACTTAAGTACTGATTGGAGGGTTGAGTATTGACAGGACACACTAGAACAATTTCTTGTCGCAAATAAAAATATCTAAGCCTGTAAAACAACGCAGGATAACAAAAGCATGCGTAGAAAAGGAAAAATATGCCAAGGGATACGACCTGGCATGCATCGGTGAATTCAAACAATACTACTTATAAATTCCCCACTTGACTGATCATGTTCATGCACGGTGGTATTGTTTGATAATAAATAAACAAACAGGAGTGGGTTTCGGCTCGGTAATTTAAAACCCACACTTTCTTTAATAGAATCCTTATTTCGTGGGATGGGCTGTGTACAAACATAAGGATAACAAAAGAAAAATGCTGAAATTGAAATTTCATTAAATACATTTCGATGGAACATTGAATATCAGTACCCATGCAACAATTGAATTACAAGCTAAGATGTAAGAAACGTTGAAAAGAGAGCATACATGTACATGAATATGGCTGTCACTGTTCAATGATTTTGTCATTTAGCAGTTCAACCATGGTCGTCAAAAAACGGACTTTTAAGACCAATACAAAACAGGGATGTTAGCACTAGTGCAACTATTGCTGGATAGTTTTTTGCATGTAATTTATATGAAATGTCACAACTGTACCTCCAAGTCTGAAAATTTCCTGTTTCGTGTATCTGGATGGTTGTTTCATTCATTTTGAATCTGAAAGATCACAAATAATTTAACAATGTTGACCGTGACAGAAACATCAGCTGAACTGTATGTTAAACAAGTACATGTAGTTAACTTAAAGAAATCTTTCATCGCCGTATCAATTTAAAATCTGCTTAATTTTTAATTTAGTTTGGGCATGTAAATTCAATAAAAACCTAATGTTTATGGTTTTCACTTTTGCTGTTCTATATTGACCGATAATTTTCATTATTTGGCAAAGGTAAACTTTAAGTGAAGTTTATTAAATCGTTTTCCCAGTAACAACATTGAAGTGCATGCTGGCGATTACAACGACAGACATTTTGAAACCATCTTCTTATCTAAGATGTTATAGCGGCATCATCATATCTCCTTTATATCACAGGTATATCAAGTATTATTTTCATATGTAGAAATGAATGTAATGTTAGAAATAATTGCGAAGAAAAGGGTACTTCTACAGGTTCAATTGAATTGTCACCTTGTATTAGGAATGCGCCACCTACTGAATAGAATGAAAATTCCACCCCAAACTCGCATTCCCTTTTTTTCCATCGGCATCTGGCCCCGTCTGACACGGTTAATCCGGTGAGACAATTCACTTCCCTTTCTCAGCCTATTTGCATCCCCTTTTTTCACCGG
This sequence comes from Acanthaster planci, assembly GCF_054643075.1. Lineage (NCBI taxonomy): Eukaryota > Metazoa > Echinodermata > Asteroidea > Valvatida > Acanthasteridae > Acanthaster > Acanthaster planci. The sequence continues at coordinate 73,930 of NW_028257647.1, read as the reverse complement.
CAACCAGCTCTACCTGACACGGTTAATCCAGCAAGGCAATCCGCATCCCCTTTTTTTACCAGTAACCAGCCCAGTCTGACACGGTCGAACCGGCGAGGCAATTCGCATCCCTTTCTCAGCCCACTCGCATCCCCTTTTTTCACCGGCATTCAGCCCAGTCTGGCACGGTCAAACCGGCGAGGCAATTCGCATCCCTTTCTCAGCCCACTCGCATCCCCTTTTTTCACCGGCATTCAGCCCTGTCTGACACGGTTAAACCGGCGAGGCAAATCGCATCCCTTTCTCAGCCCACTCGCATCCCCTTTTTTCACCGGCAACCTGCCCCGTCTGACACGGTCAAACCGGCGAGGCAATTTGCATTCCTTTCTCAGCCCAGTCGCATCCCCTTTTTCACCGGCAACCAGCCCAGTCTGACACGGTCAATCCGGCGAGGCAATTCGCATCCCTTTTTCAGCCCATTCGGGTGATACAAAAAAGTTCAAAGACGTTTGGCATATTGTAACGAGTTTTGAAACTGATCGATCGATCGCTTTAGATCGAGAACCAATTTGAGAGATTCCCTAATGTTTACAAATTGTTGTTGCGCATCTAATCCTCTAGCCGGGGCTAATACGATGGTTTTGGTCTGTGCTTGCGCTCAACACGTACACATAAGCTCTGATCGATTCATTCACTGCAGTCAAGCCGGCGTTCGTCAAGTGAGTCGTTTTGGTATAAAATCTTGCCAAGCAAGTTTCCTATCGTCCGATTGTTCGTTGCAAGTCACTGTATAATGGCTTGGGTGTCCTAACGCTCTTGGGGGAACAGGAATGCCAAATCCCATGTAAGTCACATAAAGATATATGTATTTTCCGTGTCCTCCCAAGTCAAGTTTGTTGTAATTGCATCCGGGGACTGGTTTGCATCCATTTTCATAATAAAAAGTGGTACCTAATCCATTTGTGGTGGTGTCTCGTGCCTATCTAAACGATCAAGTCGAGTCAACATTAAACAATAAACACCCATCGTTAAACTTTCTAAGATTTTAGTTATTGTTCAAAGCGTCAAACATGTTATCTTTGGGGATGGGTATTTTGCAATCAAACAAGACCTTTCTAACCATGTAATACACATGGAAATTAAACAGAGCTAAAATGTATGAGTTTGAGTCATTGAGTACGTCCCATCCGACACCACAGGCCATAGTGGTACAATATACATGTACCCCAAAGTTGAGTTGGTTGTGATAAAACGACATAGGATCGCTAGACCAACGGTGTCCAAAGAAGTCCATTCTAACTCTAGGCACTTTGTAAGCATCTATTAAATTGGGAAACTTGGCAAAAAAGGTGTTGTTTTTGTTAACTTTAATCACGAGTTGACTGTAGTTGATGTCCATGCTTGCTTATTTAAAAAAGGTGTTAATTAAGTTTGATTTATTTATTTTGTTTGGTGTTTTTAAAATTACACATCATGAGTCAGGTTCACACTTAACTGAAAATGAGCAGACGTTTAAATTACAAGACTACATTGATAACTAGCAAGGTAAAAAAGTCATCAGAATTAAGTATCCACCCTGGATATTTTATCATTATAAATTCCACCAAAATTGATTGGCAAACTCAGAAAAATCTAGAGATGCTCTTTTAGTTATGGGATTTAATCGTTTAATCATGCAATGGCTACACTCCTGGGAAATATCTAGAGATGTTTTGCAACCTAGAGAGCGTAGTGGCATCGTCATTCTTCTTAGATTTTACAATGTTGATTGGTTTGAATTTGTTTTAAACGTCTTAGCCGGAACAAATTCCTCAAAAGCTGATTGAGAGAATTATGGAAGGGTGGTATCGACCATTGCGTTTGCCCAATTGCCAAGATAGCAAATGTGCAGTCTGATTGCAGTTGCAATATGTCAGGGCATTTTGAACAGTACACATGCAAGAACGGAACCCCGAGTGGTGGGCCAACAATGTACATATAAGTGCTCTCCTGAAAGGCAAAGCACTCAAAGTGTACTGTATTCTTGGCTAAGTTCAGATGAGTCAGCCAAATACAAAATGCTCAAGGAGATGTTACTCAAGCAATGCCACCTGAATGAGCATGCCTTTAGAGAGAAATTTCGGTTGGCAAACCCGAGAAAGAGGAAAGTGCACCACAGTTTGCAGTCCGTCTTGATAACCTACTGATGCGTTGGGTTGCTATGGCCAAAATACATGTGTACCTAAGATATACATGTACATGTATGACAGTCTGAAAGATTTACTCTTGCGGGAACAGTTCATGAATTGATGCAGTGATCTTTTCCTATAAGAGCATAAACCGGCATATGTTATGGAAATGGCCCAATTTGCAGAGCAGTATACGGATGCTCACAGCAGCTTTGCTCCCTTTATTGGGAACAGCAAACTGTACGGCCAATATTCAAATACATGTAGGTGGTTCCAATATGTAGATCAGAAGCAGATGCATAGTGCACTGTTTGCCAAATCATTCACACCTATCACCAACGCCAACACACCACGAGATGTACATGTATCATCAAGTGTTTTGTATGTGGCAAACCGGGTCACATAGCGCGTAACTGCTGCAGTAAGTTTAAAGAAATTGAGAAAGTCGCTATAACGTGATAGCTTCAGCAATTACTGGCCTTTTTGAGGCTGAATGTGACATGGAGCAAAACACACAGAAAGCCACGAAATCTAGAGAAAGTGGTCCACCTAGTGCAACAGAAACTGTAGCTTATACATGTACATGTATATCGACCTTGCCTGATTTCACGCCACTCATTGAATGTTGTACACAAGAGGGTTACGCAACATTGATGTGCAGATACGGACTCCCTGTAATGAGCGCGGCATGTAAAAACTCAGATTGTTCTACGAACAAAGTCACAGACGGATTGGGTTAACAACATCAAATGTTAAGTTAATGTATATGCGACGGCGGCTGTAGCTCAATAGTCATAAAACATGACCTTGTTCCCGATAAACAACTCACTGGTGCCGAAAAGTCGTGTATTCTTGTCGATGTAACTGTTCGCGTATCTCCAGTCGCAAGAATTAAATTAGACTCATTCTATTTCGTTGGCTGGACTGACGCGCTTGGCATGAGACAAACAGTGTACGACGTCATATTAGGTAACATAACAGGTGTCAGATCACCGAATAATCCTGACCTGCTCTGGCAATGTGGTGTCTCTTCAAACACTCAATTTGGAGATAGACCACAGGAGCGTCGATACTATGTCATGTGCAGTAATGACAAAAACACAACGAGCTGCGCAGGATAGACCATTAAGGAAACTTAGGGTACCTGAAAGTATTCCAGACATCTCGAAACCTGAAATTATGAGCGAACTACATGTAGCTAATGATCCGTCGTTGGCCCATATACGAGAACTTGCAGAGAAGGGCAATCAGAAATGCAACAAATACGGATCAACTTCCACTTTCTACTGGCTTGACGGTGTGTTGTATAGGAAGTTTGAATCCCCCACTTTCCAATATGGAGATGTGAGTCCTCAACTTGTAGTTCCTATTAAATATCGAGTCAACGTAATTAACTTTGTAGCTCACGAAATATTGTCGTTCCTACGACATATGTCAATGGACTATTCCAAAGGCAAAGTGACCAAGGTACATGTACCACTGGGAGACATGCCCCTTATAGATATGCCATTTAAACTTGTGGCTGTGGACATTACAGGCCCCCTTCATCCCAAATATGACAGAGGGGATCATTTCATATTGACCCTGATTGATTACGCGGCATCCAAAAGCCGTTGCTCTACCTACATGTACCAGTAGTATTGAAACTACCAGGGTAGTATATGTACATGTAAATGTATTCACACGAGTCAGCTTCCCAACTGAAATTCTTTCCGATCAGGGATCACAGTTTACATCAGATCTCATGAAAGAAACGAGTAGGCTCTTGTCAATAAAACAGATGATCACTACTCCATTACATCCTTTGTGCAACCGTTTGGTTGAACGCATGAACGGTGTACTTAAACTAATTTTGAAACGGCTTCACGCAGAATAGCTGCGCGATTGGGATCGCTATCCTGGACCTCTCCTCTTTGCATATCATGAAACCCCTCACTCAAGCTTGAAATTTGCACCCTTCAAAGTACTTTACAGTCGCACAGTCCATAGTCCGATAGCTATATTACACGAACTTTGGACGGGTAAAGTTGAAAGTTCCAAAGTTAAAACTACACACCAACATGTTCTCGATCGCTGCGAGCGTCTAGAAAAGACATGGGAAATTGCACAGCAGAATTTGCAAATGTCGGTAGATGTGAACAAACACTGCTACAATGCAAAAAGTTGAGCCCAAAGTTTCAATGGCGGTGGCCTCGTATTACTACTCCTACATACTGACCAAAACTATGGTGGAAGGGTCCTTTCCCTGTACTAGCCAAAGTCGGAAACATTGATTACCGTATAGATCTTGGCGATGGTACAGTCAAGACCTTCCATGCCAACATGCTGAAGTGGTATGTGAGAAGGTTAGTTGAGCATGAAACAAAATGAAAAACAAATGAATGAAAACGTACTTGAACGCGTGTGTGTGGGCGTCACTGAAACCGAACAGAAGCCATGAGAGTAGGAACCAGATGCCGAAAGGAAGACGGACAATGAAGATATTATTATGATGTCACCATTGGAAGCTAAAGAAACAGTAGATGATATCAAAATAACTGCCGAGACAGCAGGCCAAAAAAAAAAAAAAAAAAAACAGTTCAGTGTTTATTTTTTCCTCTACAGCCAATAGAAAGTGCTATACACACAACCATGACAACTCAAGGTACATGTACATGTACACGTACATACAATGTACGTGTACATGTATGTACATGTACATTGATACTCCATTGTACCTTTTTACTGTATTTCTCCTTAAAGTAGGGTTACAATATTGAGTATGGAACAATTCAAGAAAAAACACTGACATTAGACATTGTTATTCTGACATGAAACTAAACCTGAAACTAACCAATATGAAATGAAATTTGACATCCACAGTCATACATGTACATGCAAACTGGTACTTATTTAGAGTCAGAATTTGAAAAGTGGTAAATATAAAGTTGAAAAATAGTTGAATATTTTCAAAATTAAAAAGAAACTAATTCATTTGGCTTCCCTTTGGTCAGATATAAGTACATGTACATGGTGTGAATTTGAATTCAGTGAGTAAGCAACAAATAAACGTGGCTGTGCACATGCACATGTATGCAAGCATGTACATGTATTACAGCGACATAAAACTTTCTTGAGACAAGACAAAAATGGCCTGATAGAAACTCACCTCTTTACTGCCTTAATGAATTTCCTGCTCCGTCGGTCAACTGTTCATCAGCACACCCCATCAACTTGAATGGTGTCCTTTAGTGACCACCAGATGAGTGACAAAGTGGAATGGCTGGGCATGGTGTATCTGCTGGCTCCCTCCCAAGACAGCACAATGGTGTCAGTAGACCAGCGTTCTCACCGCAGTGCCTGAAAAGAAACAAAAGAAAAAAGCAACTTTGATCAACTGATTGTGGATAATTTCCACACACATGTACATGTACCCTGTATTCAACAAAAAGGCTTATATATCAGTATCTCCTTACTTCTCCAGAAACCAAACATTTCAGTCAGGAAGTTTATTAAAGGAAAAACCAGTTATTTCCAAATATAAAACTTTATCAAAGTCATCAAAAGAACACACCCATTTATGATGAATATATACCAAAGAAAGTGTGAGTGACCCGGTATGAATTAGAACATATTTGTTTTCTTTGAGCATAAAGGGTGGAATGTACAGCTGTGAATGGTTGGAGAAATGTGTAATGGAAGTTTCATTGATGCATGTAGCATACCCTTGTGGGGGTGCATAGGGTATAGGAGATTCACTTCACACTGGTCTGGCACAGGCTAGACACACTTTATCTTTATATAAGGATTGAATCCTTTTACTTCCATTGTCGCTGTTTGACCCGAATTTTATTCACGAATATACTAAGCAATATTTATTATTTTCTAAGCAAGTCAAAGACTTGGTTTAAACTGAAGGAGACCAGTTAGGTGCTGACAACCCCTCCTTGTCGGTCGAAAAAGCAACACTGTCCAGTACCATCAACAAGAGACAGAAATTGATTCATGTGGCTGATTCCAGCATGTACGGTTGGGCCATGGTTACGGAGTATGAGGAGCATCAACTGGCTGCACACCAAGATGATGACAAGATTACCCTTGCAGAAAATCAAGCCGCCAGAAAGATTAAGCAGAAGAAAGCACTTTTCATCACTTTGAGCAGTCCCAATGTTACAGTGCTCAGGTCAACATGCCTCAGGGTTTTGGAGGAGCGTGTTTTGTGTGCGGGAGCTTCTCTAATTGGAAGGCCACCTGCCCCAAGTACAAAGACCAAAGTAGATGTTCAAGCTCAAAACAGTAAAGTTAAGTGCAATTCCGATGTTGAGTTGTATTCTGATTCTATTCAATTTGATGTTGGTGATAGTTAAAATGAATATGAAGAAAATCCAGGCATCGATCTTTTCCATAAGGGTTGATGGTTGTCTTAAAAAGCATAAGGCCTTTTAGGATCTAAAACACCCACCAGAATTTCTTTCCAATGTAGTGAACAAAGGTTATGTTTCCCACTAATAACAAAACAGCGATTTTGTTTCAGAGGCATTTTCTGAGTTTAATATCAGTAGGTACCACAAAAGTGTTTCAGAGTAAGCTCAGAGTTGTGAATCCACTGACAGTACATATATCTATCCATACCGATAGCAAAAAACAGCTCATCCTAGGCTTTAGAATGGTCAATAATATACTGCACTTTTCTTCCTTGAGAAAGGTGGGCGCATGTTCACGTAAGAATTAAAATCAGGCTACCACCATGTAGATATTTGTCGATCCCATCGAGAATTTCTTGGTTTTGCTTAGAAAATGGCAAATTGTTACCTGCAAAAAGGGCGATGCATTCGAAAAAGTCTGGCTTGAAGTGGACCCGACTTGGCTGGCATTACGTTGCTGAGTTTGCTGCGAAATCAAAGACAGTGGCTCGCAGAAGGATATTTTCTTGGCCGCATTGATCCAGCAAACTTGCCGCCGAAGACGACTTCTCCAAACAGCCGCAATTGTTAAAAGCGAGATTTAATTTTCTTTTTTTATTTTAAGGGGAGGGGAATTTTCTTCTTTCTTTCTTAGCGAGAATGCAAGAGATGATGTTTTTGGTTATCACAGGTTAGTCGGTTGTTGAGAGGCAGTGAGTACGAGTTCCGAGTTTCTGCTGTCAACCGAGCTGGAACTGGTAACCCGAGTGAGCCGTCACAGAGCGTCATCGCTGAAAATCCACCAGGTTGGTATCAGCTTATTAAATGTGTCCCAAGATGGACAATAAAGGCCTGTGATGATATTTATGCAGTAATGTGCAAATTTGCACAAGACTGGGAAAAAAGTTTCAAAGGAACAAGGCGTCATTTTCAAATGGCAGTCTCAATCTTGTAAATAGAAGTTTTATTTAGGATTTTTGGAAAGAATATGCAAACAAGAACGCAGTTGTAGCTTGCCTTGGTAATTTTGGTTCTATACTTTGTGGGTCATTGCAAACTGCCTTACCCTGTGGTTCTTTTTCCTCCTCTAAACAGTACCTCCCAAACTGAACCTAGATCTCAAGTACCAACGTGTGATCACTGTCCGTGCTGGCACCTCCTTCCGTGTTGAGGTCCCCTACAAGGGCACGCCGGTACCCACAATCAAATGGATGCACAACTCTGTCCCCATCGAGCGTACCCTACGCGTCAGCATAGAGACCAATGACTTTGGCACCGTCCTGAACACAAGGAACTCGGAGAGGGAAGACAGCGGTGATTATGTTATCACGGCTACCAACAAGGCTGGTGAAGCATCAGCGACTCTAACAGTCAAGGTGTTTGATAGACCAGGGCCTCCAGAAGGACCTTTACAAGTGAGTGTATTTGCTGTCTCAGTGTGCTGAGCATACTTGTGTGCGAAACAAAGCACCTGTAAGTGCACGCATTGATATTCAAATTAGACAACCTCAACACCTCCAAGATCATATCCTCATCTTTTCCACATTTTATCATACTTTAAACAGTAAGGCCAAATCCTGCACTAAAAGATTCTAGCAATTAAGAAATCAAACACGTGCAAAGATAGGTAATTAAATCTAAATGCATGAATTTTCTTGGATCAGTATACAAAAAACTACTGATGTATATAAAAAAATTTGTCATTCAGTGCCAATCACTTTCAAACACTTTTTTCGTTATTGCCAGGTTGTCCGTCTTGGCAGCAATGACGTCACTCTCTCCTGGAGCCCACCCTCAGACGACGGAGGCAGTCAGATTGTCGGTTACATCTTGGAGAAGCGTGAGGGCAGTATGCGCATGTGGAGCAAGGTATCAGCAGCGCTGACGGAATGCATGCACCGAGTCATCGGACTCACTGAGGGGAATGAGTACCAATTCCGAGTCCGAGCTGAGAACAAGTCCGGTGTGAGTGAGCCCCTAGAAGGAGAAAAGGTCATTCCTAAAGGGGACTATGGTAAGTAATCATCTGGTTATCTGTGAAATACTTTTCATATGTAATGCAATATGTTATATCACGTATTCGATGTGTGACAATTAGTGTTTCTCATTGATGTGTTGTCTTATGGCATTGTGTGAAGTATAAAATAATCTTCAACCCTATCAGGTTGTGGTATGTTTTTCAGTTTTGGCATGCTGCTGAATGTAATGGGATCAACAATAGTGAATAATACAACAGCTAGAAAGAAATTTCCTTTGTTCACTCCAAGGATTAGCAAAATTCAAGAGAAAAATTGGCCATTACTTGACATGTTATATTTAGCACGGGCAGGATAAACTTGATTGTGAAAAAAAATGTGTCTTTTGAATTTTTGAGTATTTATAAATATTTGACTGGTACTTATTTTTGCAGAGGTACCAGGCAAGCCGGGACCAGTCTCCATCTCCAGTATCCATGGCGATGCTGTCTCCCTCAATTGGTCACCCCCATCCAAGGATGGAGGGGCCCCAATTGGCGGCTACATCATTGAGAAACGAGACAGGGCTAGTGACACCTGGAGCAGAGTCAACGCGGCTCCCATAAGCAAGGGCGATGTATTCCAACAAAAGGAGAAGAAAGGCCGTGCAGCGGAGCCCAAAGCGGGAGGCTTTGTCGAGCTTTGTGAGCGTGGATTCCAGCAGGGACTTGTCTTTATCCTGGTATTTGCCTTAGCAGATGTTTTTCCAGAATCAGCAGAGAATTTGTCTTTGGCTGTGTCGAGAAGGTCTGGAACTGACAGGAAATTCTTGAAATCTTCAAGGGAAATGATAAAATGCTGTCGCTTGTTTAGGAAGGGCACACCGTTGCTTTGACTTAACATGGGACTTGAAGATTTCTACAAATGAGCGGTCAAGCAGGAGTTCAGGAAAAATACGTCCCATAGACTCTATTTGAGCTGCATGGTGTTTGAACGAGCCATGGCTAGAGTCGTCTTTGGGCGGAGTGGCTGATGGCAGGCCGAGCACTTGAATCATGTCCTGCTGAAGGAGCCAGAGGCGGCCTTCAGACGGAGTGAGGGTATTAACGGAACCAACTTCATCCTCGACTGAAGAAAATGCTGGTTGTGCAGCTAGAGACAGAGCCATACCTCGCTCTGAGGCACGGGGCCCTCATGGGGGCGGCTCCACTCTGACAGCTCGGAAACGCCCTGCTGTTGCGAGTCTGGTGTAGAACCCCGTCCCGTGTCATGTTGACTTGCAGCCGAAGGAGGTGCCAGGAACGGGTCCAGAGCGATGGAAGCCGGTGGTGGTCTGTCATCTACATGTACACGACGAGCGATAGAAGTCAGGGCTTCATTAATGGATAGAAAGGCCGACATCCATTGCTCAGAATTAGACCCATGATCAGAGTGGTGTCTCTTCTTAGATTTTGAAGAACTCGATGAAGGGGGAAACGTTTGCATTTCCCGGTAGCAGGTGACCTGACAGCGGAGTTAGTAGATGGGGCGGTGGGTGGCGGAAGACCTGGGAGCATTCCCGGTCAAAGTCAGTGGGAACTGTAGAGTTCCAGGTGGGAGGACCAGGAGAGATAAGGTCCGATGACCTGGTGATGCCCAGTTGAAAGTCCAAGCCTTGAATGGGCTTTGGCGGTTTGAAGCCCCGGCAGTGTAAAAGCCCAAGAGGCTCCGCACAGCCCGACAAAGAATTGCCCGGCTGCGGGGTATCTTGACTCAGTGGTGCACTAGGCGGGGCGGGTCCTGGCATTTGCGGGGAGCCCAACCCGGTGGCTTCGATACCTGGACCGGAAGGAGTATGCCCGGAAACCGCCGGAGAAGTAGTCTTCTTGGATGACGTTGAACGGCGGGTGTTCTTCGGAGTCGCCTGGGGGAGTGCTGAATGGTACCCCGCATGGGGTCCTCTTTGCCATGGCGGTCGGAGGGAGTCAACCGACTAAGGCCTAGAATTAACCAGTAAGGTAGGCACGGGCGTAGCTGAGTAGAACCTCATAGTACTGACAGTAAACACCTGCAGGGTGTACATGTACATAAGAAAAACACAAAACTATACAAAAGAAAATACTCTTAATCAACAGGTAAAAATTCAAGGTACAGTAATACTTTATTTACAAAGGTGATCAAATTGACACAAGACCGTGTAGCGAAAATGGAAGCTCGAAAATCGAAGATGCCTCGAAAGACACGTCTGTTACGTTACGGCGCTGAGAAAAGAAGGACAATCATGGCGGCGAAACCGCGTCACATTGTGGGAGGTCAGGGTGCACTACATAAGATGAAATCCTTTCAGCGAACAATAATACATGTAGGTGCCTGGGAAAATTGCATATGTAGTGACTGTTTGGGTAGGTAGAGCGCAGTAGACTGGCAGACATAACAGGTACAAACCAGCACGCACTTTTCGACTTTTAACTGTATACGCTCGGCAATGAAGGAGAAGTGTGACGTCAGCCAGCGTGACGTACGCAGCGTCTGATTGCTGGGGGTACATGTAGCTGCCACTGCTGGGAATGAGCCAAATGCCGTGCGCGTAGCACATTGCAGGTCCACTGGTATCATAAACACTCTAACCTCCCCTTGCCCAAAGGGGGCTCTTGGGAACAGTATTAATTTCAAAATCTGTTATTTTTATGCATGCTACAGATGGCAACTGGACATATCAATTTCACATCAAGAAACAGACTGACATGCCATGATAAAAAGTCACTTCTTTTTGAGAAAGTTTGCTGGAAATGAAAGGACAGGCTCTCTGACCTTCAGTTTACACACATGTACATGTAGATGTTTCAGTTGTAAGACAAATTGCATTACCAGAGATCATGTGCATGTTTTCTTCAAAGATTTGAGCAGCAATGGCCTTAACAATGCAACAGACCAGAACGAAAAGCATTGTCCGAGCAGTGTCTATTCCCTGCCTAGATATACAACAACAAGGAGCTTTCTATACCAATCACCTGATAAAAATAATTCAGTATTTAGAAATTTCCAGTAAACAATTCTCAGAAATTAGTAATGATATGCACCTTTGACCAAAAAACACTGCTGCATATGATGTCACCCGGGAGGAAATTGCTGTTATGTACTTTACAATTAAAATTTTCTCAGAGAAAGTGCTTTTAGTATAAGTCATAGCATGGAAAATCCCCAGCAGTAAGTACAAAGTTTCTGGGAATCCCAGGATCAGCAATGACAGTACCCGGTAGGCAGAAAAAAAAAAATAATCCCATTGAGTGCCACTTTGAGAAAACAGCATCATAAAACAGTGAGAGATGTACATGTACCGGTACATTGTTAAACCTTTGGACATGAGTTGCAGGGGTTGGTGAAGTGAATCCTTCTGGGAAATGACATAAGGTCTCACCACGATCAGACATGCTCACTGGATGCTTGAGAGTGCATGGAAAATGTTAAATCTGTCACCCAGTGACAACCCTTCCTCTACTTTGTGATCCTTTTGGCGAGATATCTCAAAATCAGGAGGTATTAATAATATCAATATTAGGACTAAATTTGGCTCAAAATGGATGATGAAATGGAATCAGAAACCTCATGGGACCAACCGTCACGGTCTAAACCAATATCCCATAATGACCCTCTCAATAATAATGATCAACCTAGATCACCACTAGACAGATTAATTAGTCAAGCTCAGAATGAATCACAACCTCAAACTAAAAGCCGTAAATGACCAAAACACATCACACAGTGATGTCTACACAGACTCAGACCTCCACAAATATCCCAACCTACATGTACATGTATGTCACTTTACCCAGAGCCAAAATACCAAGAGGCAACCTATCAGTACACTAGTCATCATCAATTTCCTAGATGTCAAACTTGCTAAAGGGCAGTTCCACAGAAACATCAACCTCTGGGCCAAAATTTCAAACTGGTCCATACTTTCATGTACATGTATACTTTCATGAAACATACTTCATTTCTAACAACATTTAAGAATTTGGTTTTTATATGATACTGAAAAATTGGTTTTAAATACCGAGAAATTGGGGAAAATATTTCCCCTCTGAAAGATTTTCCGGTTTTTTTAGCCTGATAATTTTTTGTTCCAGTTTTGTTACAGTTTGAAGAGTGCCCCAATAAGTAAACAATGAGAGAAATGAATTTTCATTTTCTTTTTGAAATTCTATGTAATGTCTTATTTTACATGTATAACACTTACTTTTTTATGTACATGTACGTCCGACACCAAAATGACATAGTTTTTTAGCCCCTCAGTGAAAACTTTAGCAAAAGACTGCCAAATTTACAATACAAAGCACAATGAGTTCATTCTTTCTAGACATCAGCTTAACTCCCCCAATTATTTTTTCAAATATTGAAAAATTGTGGAATCAATTGTGTACGTCCGACACCCTGTACATGTACGTCCGACACTGTCCTGAAGAACCATGCATTGCTGGCAATGCAATGCTTTTACACTGTACAGAAACCACTACCACCTCATTTGCATACACGGATATGAGGCCCCAACATTTTGTAAAAGTACCAAATACATGTAGGCTTCACTTTTGTTTTTTACTAATTTGCATAAATTTGACTACATGTATTTGGACATACACATCCTAATAAGGTTATAATTAGGGCCCAAAGCCATTCCACATGTGTCATGTATAGACAAACATGTGCTTTGCATGTATTCAGAAGTAAGTCATGTCAGCGTGAGCTTTGATGAAGACAAGTAAAGTTCTAGGTGTTGTATGCATGTATTGGTACATGTAATCCACATCAAGAAAGAAGAATTGTCAAAGACTAAACAAAGGTGTGTTTTTAATACCTTTGTTCAAGGTACATGTGAAATCAATTGGTTTCACTTGGTGTTGCTTGAGGAATTAAAGGGGGGCTTTCCCCCCAACAATCAGGAAAAGAGCAGCCAATATCCGGAAAAAGAGCAGCCAAAAGGTTTGTATCAACTTAAATAGATTTTATTTTCTGTATTTTTTTGTGAAAAGAGGTCAGATGGCATTGTAAAAGGGAAGATTTTAATGGATAGTCAATGGGTGATTTTTGGGCTTTGTAGCGGACCGCTTGGATGGTTTCGTGTGAATCGTGTCCATGTTTAACGAACGGAAGAAAAAAAATAGTAAACATCTGAAGTCCCTCTTGAAAGTGCAAAACGACAAATAATTTACACTTTTTAAGCTAAAGTCCATCACAAAAATGAACAAACTTAAAGAATAGCCTTGCCAAGTTCACGAAATCATCAGTGTTTCACGTTCGTTACACACCGGCACTTTCGACTTTGCCCCATTCGTATTAAAATTCGCCCCATTTGTCATCCAATAGTATGGGGGCGAGTTCGCAGTGAATTAAAAGTAAATGGAGCGAAGTTGATGTAACACGTAGGCAAGTGATGTTTACACTGATAGGGGAACTTGCCTTTGTGGAACCCCTGGGGTCTTGTTAGAGTTTTTTTTTATGTTTCTACAAATCAAGCCACTGCCGGTTATGTTAAAAAATTGTTCTATTTAAATTTTATTTTTCTTCTATCTTATTTCAGAAGCCAGAAAGGAGAAAAAGATTCAATGGTTGGATAAGATTATATGTCTGTAGATTCACATGTCCTTGTGAAAGAAGCTTTAGTAGTAATTAAATCAAAGATTATTCGATTTCAACCATTCCTGTTGCCATTTCTGTAATTTCAGGACCCCACAAGAGCCTGCCGATCGCCAGCTCACTGCAGGGGATATAGTTGTCGTCGCATTTGAGGATGCATGGTATCCAGGTGCCATCAAGCGCATCATTAGTGATTAACTGGCAGTTATATACTGCATGGATTGTCCAAATAAATATACATGTAAGCAAAGTTTTGTTTGGGAAAAAGATCTGACCGTTAACAGGAAATTCATTCTGTGTGTTGTTAATCCAAGTTCACTTATTCCAGATCCATCTTTGCGTTACTTTCACTTGGACAGCAAAGAAGTAGGTAAAATTAATGCACTATACAGTGTCTATGCTAATAAGTATTTTTAATCATTTATTGCCAAAAGTAGTTTTGTCTAAGTACATGTATGTCATCAGAGGTTTGTCTAAGGTCTGTAGTCAAAAGTTCATCAGTTTTTCAGCAAAGATGAGTCACCCAGGTGGCACGAACTGAATAAATTCAATGAAATTCATTTAATGAGATGTACCATGTTCTTCAGATGGGATCGTCAGTGTATAGCCTCCACAATGAAATACAGTTTTTAAGAAACAAGATTAGAATGAAAAATGAAATAGTCATTGACTCAATTTACTTGTTCCTCAGAATTGTTTAATGTTGGAAATGGTGCACATTTAAATATACATACATGTACTTAAGTTCACAATGTCAAAGATTTCAACTTCTGTGAAGCTCATGTGCAACCTTCTTGCATGCATATAGGGCATCTAAAAATAGGCTGAAGTGGCTTATCAGATATGTAGATCACAGAGATGCTCCCAAGAAATGAAAAAGCATGTGCATGTATTAACACCTGCACATAGTAACATAGGCAATTTTCTGAAGGTGAGGCAACTGCCTTGAGGGCTCCAGTAAAGCAAGTCATAATAAACTTGTCACATGAAATGTTAGCTTTGATTCGAAATTTTTGGTGTCCGTGTCATTTTTGTAACTAACGTTAAACTACAGGACAAAGATCTTTGAAATTGAGGGTATCTGTTCTTTGGTTGTCAATGATAATGTCCTCTTTGAAGTACTTGCAAGCTTCGCAACCAGCTGTTTTCCTCAAGTCATCAAAATGCAAATCATTTAAAATTGTTGTGTGTGAAAAAGTACACTTGTTAACGCTAGTTACGGTGTCCACCTTATTAAGATATCGTAAAATTAGTAACAATTAACTTTTTTTTTTAAAGATGACTTTCAGAAAGGAGGAAAAGCTTATCCACAACAATACAACTCCACATTGTTTTTCTTTGACTTTTATTATTGCATGGTTGACTGCAAAGTGGACACCGTAACCAACGTTAACTTATGAGGCCCCCCTCTACAGAAAGCACTGCATGGAAGAAAATTTCTTGGGCCGATTATCTTCCCATTGCTATTTTCTGATAGAGGGTGGTCCATTGTCATAATTTAAAAGTAAATTAAACACCTTTCACTAGATTGAATTTTTACCTATGTGTCCCATTTTTGTTAGCCAGTATTGTGCCCTTACACATATGCTTTCCATGGCATATACATGTACAGTATCTATCATGAACATACAATGTAAGACTGTAGTTTTAAAAGCATTATGCCATTAGTCTTAAATTTCAGTGAAAAGGATAATCTAGCCCATTCCTTTGATTTGGCAATCATCTAAAAGGGTATATAAACATCTACTCATTTAGCTTCTTTTTAGATTTTACATGTGTACTATAACCTGTGAAGTGTGAACTGGAAATCTTTAAAAATTGCAGCTTAGTACACACACAGCATTTGTCATACAAAAATGTTTAACTTCATGTTCCAAGACCAAAAGACCTCACAGGTACATGTATGCAATTGTCTTTTAATTTGATTTATTTATCCAAAGGATTGTCAACTGTACAAAATTTTTTAGTTTAAATGTTTGACAGTACATGACTTGTTTAAATGAGCAAAATTTGCATAAATACTTCTAGACAATATTTTCCTTCATACTGTTTCACTGAATACCCCATCATCCATTCCTTTCTAGTTGCTTTTGATGATTTTTGTATGGCTTGGCATTTTTTTTTCGGTTCGGAAATTTACTAAAGCCTTGTGAAGGTATTTACTTTCTCTGAGTACATCCGACACCATGGTGTTATGAGTCAGTTTCTACAAGAATAATAATTCTGAGTGAGAAATTTTGTTATTAAATGAATGTACCAACTAGCTGATGTCCTTAATCAAAATCAAAATCTGCTTCAGGATTATAAGTATAATAACACACACTGCTGAAGTGCCCAAAATGTACATATACATGTACATGTACGTCTGACACCGTGGAACTGCCCTAATGCTAATTCAAGCCAAAGCTCTGAATAGTCTTATTGGTAATTTTGTGAAAGCACTGTGTGAGTGTCACCTAACTGGCTGATATGCAGTTAAGTCACTCTCTTTGCTCTATTAAGTTTTTATTAAGCTTTTACTACGAGTATACTTGTTTCTCGTTTGTGTTTGTGATTGAGCATCGTCTTGCTTTGATAAACTCTCTAAAACTTATACATGTATAATTGTTGATTCTACTGTCCTTTTTGTGAAATCCTCTGTTTGAGTGACTACAACATGTCAGCCATGTCACAATGCGTCTTCGGAAGAATCAACTCTTTTGTTCTTCGTATTTATGAAAGTACGGTATCAACGATTCACATCTGTGCCCTGGTACTCTATTATGGAACCGATGCAGTACTAATGGTGTGCTTGACTGTGCTTTCCTGAGTTCTTCGGATTTTACTAATACGGCGTAGTGTGTCGTCCATGATTGCCTTGGTTCATCATTGGTTGACTAGTTTCAAGTTATTTCTACTAACACTAACAATGTTGATGTTATAGGAATAACTGAAACTTGGCTGTCTCCTGATACCCCAAATCAATTGTATACCTTACAAAACTTTTCTGTTATCGAGGTAAAGGTGTGATGGTCACTCAGATGGTGGGGTGGTATTGTATACTAAACATCTTTTCAAGCCAAATTGTTGTCAGTACAGATTCCTAATGGAGTGGAGATCCTATGGTCAACAATGAAATCACCCCGACTGCCTCGCCAGATTTCATGTTTGATAGTCTGTATTGTGTACTATCCTCCTCGGAAAAATAATGCACAAGAATATATCGATCATATTGCTTTTACTATTGAGTCTCTTTAGTTGCAATATCCGGATGCTGGTATTTCTATAGCAGGAGATTTCAACGATTTAAATATTCAGTCAATTCTGGATCATAATGATTTTGCACAAGTTGTTAATTGCCCTTCATGGGGTGGTAACATATTGGATAAGATCATAACTAATTATGCCAATTTGTATACCGACATTGACGTCCATGCTCCACTTGGAACGAGCGACCACAACTGCATACTTTGGGTCCCCTATCAGGATACCCATTGTACAAACGTAATGTTACAAACAAAACTTTCTGTCCTTTCAAGGAAAGTGGGTTGAGATAATTTGGAAATTGGATAACCTATCATACATGGTGTTTTCAATTGGATGATCCTTCTGAGCAGTGTAGCATGTTACTTAATTCAGTCAAGGAAAAACTTAATACTTACTTGCCAACAAAAACGATCCGCCTGCATAGAACTGATAAACCTTGGATTTCCTCCCAGATTAAAGCTTGTATACGCCAGAGACAACAAGCTTTCAGAAATGGGAATCTTGTTTTATGGCGTCATCTTCGAAATAAAACAATACGTAGCATTTCTAAGGCTAAGGTGACCTACAGTACTTTAGTACCCGGGTTCGTAATTAAAAAACGACCAATTCCACTGCATGGTATAATCAGATTAAAATATTGACTGGTCGTGAGCAAGGTCCTAACCCGACTGTGATCCCTGGTATGGAATTTGGGGACACCCAACATCATTTTCGTTTGCTTGCCGATAGGATTAAGGAATATTTTTGTTCGGTGGCTTCAGATTTACCTCACCCTGACCAGCGTACTTTACTAACGTTCCTTCCAACGAATCAGGATGACTTACCAGAGATCCAACCTCACCAGGTATTTCGATCACTTAAACTTGGTAACTGGTGATGATTTAGCAGTGCGTATTATACACGAGTTCCCATATCAGTTGTGCTATCTGTTAACTCATAGTTTGAATACCTCATTTACAAGTGGTCAAGTGCCAAATCAGTGTTGATGTTCTGAGATTGTGCCAATCCCTAAGTCACATCCTGCAACCTTGGAGAACTTAAGACCTATTGCACTGACTAGCCACTTTGCGAAAATTGCGGAACCGGTTATTGCCAAGTGGCTTTTGGAAGATATAGAAATGAGTATAGACCAAAACCAACATGGGAACCGCCGCGGATTGTCGACTTCACATTACCTTATTGGCTTACTTCATGAAATTTACACAAATGCAGAAAATCCTAAGGCAACGTCTACAGTGGTCTTAACAGATTTCTCGAAGGCGTTTGATCACATAGACCATAATGTTATACATGTAGTTCAAAAATTATTTCAACTCAATGTAAGGCCTACTATTATTAGTTGGATTTTGATTTTTTGGATTGTCATCGTCAGTATGTTAAAAATTTCGGGACTACAAGTAGGTCTGAATGGAGTACAGTTCATGCTGGGGTACCTCAGGGTACCGAACTAGGGCCTATTCTATTTTCAATAATGATTAATGACGCATTTACCAATTCATCAATATCTGTCTTCAAGTACGCAGATGACTTAACCTTGGTAGATTGTTGGAGTTCCACATGACCGTCTGTTATTCAAGATGTATCGGTATTATAGGACTTGGGGATTGGTCTAATATCAATAATATGAGGTTAACACAAACAAATGCTAGAAAATGACAGTTTCCTTTTTGAAACAACCACGTTTATCAGTACCAATTTTAATTGGAGTTGATCAATTGAAGGAAGTTACTACTGCTAGGATCCTTAAAGTGGGAGGCACATGTTAATGAAATGATCAAGAAATGTAATGATAAATTATACATGCTAAGATGTCTTAAGCGTTTTGATGTAGCGGTGGCAGACATCATTACTACATGTATCTACATGTGTAAGGGTTGTAGTCGGCCAGTATTAGAATATGGTACCGTTGTTTTTAATGGAAACCTGTCAAAAGTCCATGTAAATAGGATTGAATTTATCCAAAAGAGGGCTTGTCTAATTATATTGGGGTGTAATTATTTTTCATACGATCCAGCTTTACAAGCGTGTGATTTACAGTCACTACAAAATAGAAGGGATAAATTGTGTACAGATTTTACACTGTCTTTGGAGAAAAGCGCAATTGGGACTAAATGGCTTTGTACAAAACAACCAATATCGTATGATCTGAGGAATACGGAGAAATATGTACAATACAGTAATAAAACTAAATGATTTCAAAATAGTGCAATACCTTCTACATGTATGATAAAAATTTTAAATGAGTTAATTGTTCTTAATATCAGTATTTGTGTTTTACGATTTAAGGTTTAATTTTTTATAATTATTTTGTAATATTTTAATGGTTTTTAAATTGTAAAAACTGTTCAATTCAGCCCAACGGCTGCCATTCATATTTTAATAAACCATAATGAATGAATGGATGAAGGACCAAGGGGGTATTACCGCTAGATGTCATACTCCAGCCCGGGCAAGAAATCTATAAGCCATGTGGCAACATGACCAATGGGCCTTAAAGTTCTACCAAATTTGCTAAATCAAAAGCCCAAAGCAAGACAGTTGGCACTGGAATCCCAATGGAATACCAGAAGCCTGCAAGAAACTGAGAGTTTGGAGGTTAAACGCCTGCTGTGCAGAACATATGGCCAACTGGAAAAAGTCTCTGTCTGCCTAACTTCAGTACACCCACTCTACCCGGCACATTCCAACTGGGATATGAAAACTTTTGCTTTTCGTATGCTTTTCTTTGCACTGCGTAGATTTTTCCACGACAGATCAGCCAACAACGTATACATGTACTTTTTCCACTGTGGTACTCAATGTATGCAGGCTGGTACTGGTACCCATAGCTGGAATGGTACACATGTAGCCTTGAACTTCATATGACCAGAACAACAAAAGCATATAATGAGTTCAAACTTTGCATTTGTCATGATAAGGAGTGTCCTTACATGCCCGGTAGGTTTTTACAAAATTGAGCAAGGCACTGCCAAGTTCTTGGGGAGTGAATCCCCTTCCCCTCCCCCCACTGAGTCTGTGACACGGGCCAATATAACCCTGCTCTTTTAGGGTTAAGTATTTTCAGATTAAACAGTGGTACCAGTACATCTGTATGTATAAACTTTTTATGTTCAAAGCTGAGTTATTTACCATCCTCCATTCCTCCAGGCCCTACATGTCCAATGGTTAAAAAATGTCAAACTTCTCCATTGCTGTGTTTTTAGTGATTGTCTTAGTACCATACAAGCTACATGTATTTGTAATCCCATACCTCAGAGTAAAATTGTTTGTGACATCCAGCTACCTTCATTAACATTCAACATCTGGATAACACTGCGGCCATTGCAGTATTCCAGGTGATGAAAAAGCTGGCAAAATAGCTAAGTTAGGCACTAAAAAGCAAATGTCAGCCACCATATCCCCTTCTCTGACACCAAAATCAAACAATGTCTTCAATCTGACCTCATACATGTACACATGTAGATGAATGGAAAAAAATCCACTTTCAGTTTTGACCCATACCATACTTGATCATTCTTTCACCCTTACCAACCAGGCCTGTAGGCTGGGAGGTTTGGGGGAACTTCAAACGAACCTCCCGGCTCGCTTCTGAGTTCCGCTCGTCGATTTCTTTTCAATTAATATATATTTTTAATATACCATTTTCGGAATATACGCTGCTTATACATTGATTCTCACACTGAAAATGTCCCTGCGGCTTATACAGCAACATTTGAAGAAAGAAATCAATCACTAAACACCAAGCCATGCCTGCGCAGCCTAGCCTGGGCCACTGCCGCATGGCCAGCCATGCCTGCGAAGCGGCGCAGCGCTCCGGGCGCCCTGACAAGTCAGTTATGTTTTCGTTGGTCGTCATCGACATGTACAGTGTACATGTACATTAGCTGAACCCCCTTTCACTTCACTCTATTTCCAGATAATATGCAGAGGTAACGATGGTACATATTTCGTTGATGGATGGAAACCCCTAAGAAACATACATGTATATGTACATGTATGCTTGTCGAGTGGAGGCTCCATGGACACACATGACAACACTACAGAAACTACAGACAAACATTGTTACCAATTAACAGCAAAAAATAAGTACATAGAAAACTAGAGGTTTTGTCTGTCTTAAGGACAGAGCAAAGGACTTTTTCGCATTTTTTTTTCTTAAGAAAAGGGCATTCCTTCATTTGGGATACTACCACATATGATTTCTCACTTCTTACTCAAACATCTATCCAAGAGTTCCTGAAGTTTCTAATATTATTTTTGGTGACCCCATTGTGACGAAATATTCGAACCTTTCGGACCTTAGGAGATATAACAAATTAAAGTTTGCACCCTTTACATCATGTCACCTTGCCTGTTGCACTTCCCATTCTAGCTATCTACAAATTTTCAGCCCAATCAGGCATGAAGTTCACCAGATGTAGGGCTGTAAAGAATGTACCTTTAATGTCACATGACTAGTCACATGATGAAGTCCTTACCATATCAGGTCAATGTTCGTCTAGAGCTCTTCCCTTTCAAGATATCTGTAAGGTTTGAACCCAATCAGACATGTACCTCACGGTATATACATGTAGTGCTGTGAAGAATGCACCTTTAATGTCAAGTGACTTTTCACCTGATGACGTCATCGTCAGGAGGTCAATCATCGTCTAAATCACTTCCCTTTCAAGATATACATGTATGCAAGGTTTGAACCCAATTGGAGCAACATTCATCTGCATATGCAGGGTGCAATAATATGAAACAAGAAAGACGCATCCAGAACAGCAAGGTTTCATACAATATATCATATGCAGACGCAGCAAAGGCTATCAAAACAGACATCTCAATAAACCCAAAGCATCATCCACCCAAATCTACTCCTGCAACACAACCAATGGCGACCCCTGAGGTAAAATCCACAAGTCATGACAACCCAAATAGAACAAAAACTATTAGGTCAGCAGACCCATTCAACCTAGAACTACTCTCCCCTCGAAACAAAGAAAGGATGCCACTACCCAAACTGAACAGGTAACTGCAACACAAACTGAATCCACACATCAGTGCCTTTGTAGTGCAGTCAATATCCTAGAACTACTCACTGGAGTAATGCAAATAATGGATACCTTCAAGAACAAAGACGAGAGAGTAGCTGCAACTAAATTTCTTATCGACCACCGTCGTCCCGAATTTGAAGAACTCAAAAAACACAAAGAAAAGCCTGGCAGATGCAGATCAACTCCACAGACTCCATCCAGCCCAAAGAAAACAGATGCATCAAAATCTCATGAAACAAAA
This sequence comes from Acanthaster planci, assembly GCF_054643075.1. Taxonomy (NCBI): domain Eukaryota; kingdom Metazoa; phylum Echinodermata; class Asteroidea; order Valvatida; family Acanthasteridae; genus Acanthaster; species Acanthaster planci. Next base: position 51,307 of record NW_028257647.1, on the reverse strand, counting down.
ACAGGAACACACTCATCTAACCAGTCAAACGCAAGCCAACCCCCCAAAAGTAACATAAACACAACATCATGAATATTTACATTTTGATGACAGGTTTACTTATCTTACAAAGGAATGCACAATCCCTTCTGGCTCACCAAAAGGAACTAAAAGAAATCATTTACTCTTGGCCTACGATCAAGAAACCAGACATCATTTGCATTCAAGAAACTTGGTTGAAAGAGAATAAAAATTTCAGATTAAGTGGCTACAATATCTACCGCCATGACGGAAACAACTCAAACTACATGTAAAAAAGTGGTGGTGGATGTGCTTTTTTTGTAAAACATGGAGTTGCTTCCAAGTACAAAACGGGTTCCAATATCCCTCTGGAGTTCCAAATAGGTAAAATTTACGATGACTGTAGAAATATAATTAACATCACCAATGCTTACAACCCTTGCTCCACACTAGACTTCAACTTACTTAACCAAATCATGGGAAACACTGACAAGCCTTGCATAATTTGTGGCGACTTTAATGGTCACAACCCACTATGGGGTAGCTCTAAACTTGATCATAATGGACAAATTATTGATGATATCATCTCTAACAACAACTTGGTCTGTCTTAACACTGGAGAAGGTGCCAGAGTTAACTCATTACGCAGTTCCCTTTGATGTATAGATATTACCCTTGCCTCCCCTTGCATAGCCTCCAAATGCAAATGGACCATTCTAAATAACATGATGGGGAGCGACCTCTGTCCAATCACTATTGAAATTAATCACCACATTTATAAAAGCACTAACCACTCTACACCTCGGTGGTCATTTAAAAAAGCTGCTTGGGGCTAATTCACAAAAGAATGCAACTGTCTTATCAGCAAGCCAGACAGCACAGCCAGTATTGATACTACATACGACAACTTCATTCATGAACTTGATTGCGCATTGTCGAGTTCCTAATACCAAACCTAGTCGCACAAATAAATCACCTACCACTTGGTGGAATGACGAATGTCAGAAAGTTATACAAAACAGAAAGGAGGCTTTAAAAAAAACTGAGAAAAACTAGTCTCCCATCTGATCTAATAAACTGCAACAGAGCCTGTGCTATCGCTAAGAAAACCATCAAAGTTGCAAAGAGAAAAGACTGGGAACAATTTTGCAACGACCTTAAGCCAAGAATTATTACTAAACTGATCTGGAACAAAATCAAACGTAATGACCCTTCTCACAAAAAGACCAATATTCCAGTCATTATTATGTTAATTATGATGGTTAAAACGTTGTTACTGACAAAGATGAAGTTGAGACCCCTGTTGATAATTTTGCTAAAATCAGTAGCAATGAAAACTACAACCCCTCTTTCATCAACACCAAAAAAGAGGCGGAAAGCACTTTCAAATTTTAAGACAACAATGATGGAGTCCTTATTGAACCTTTCAACACTGACGAATTGAATCATGCCATTAATGCTTCCAAATGTACAACACCGGGAAAAGATGAAATCAGCAATGCGCCTTACTTTCAAAAACATTTTTTGGCTCCGTGCCAGTTGCACATTTATTGACAACGCACAGTAAACTTAATTTTTATTCCATCAGCTTTAAATTTGCCATTTTTCTCAATTCCCATACGGAATTGCCCAAAAGACTTTGCCTAGGTACATCTACATCTGTAAAGTACTCAGAATTCCTCCATAACAAATACCCTGATAACAGCATCTGTGATTCATGCGGTACAACAGAAAATTTTCAGTAGCATTTAATGCTTGAGTATAAACAGTTCACTCTTCATACACAGTCTCTCCAAAAGACACTTGGCTTGACAGATAATCAAATGATCCTCACACATTTACTGGGACAATATTACACAACTTTGTTCAAATCCAAAGTTTTGTTCAGTCAAATGCTGATGAAATGAAAGGACATCTGAATGTGTTGATGACATGTTTTACTTTAAGTCAATCGATTTAATTGGTTTAAACGGAGATGCCGCTCTTTACAAAAGAGTGCTTTAAATCAGTAATTACTGTTCAAGTAAGTCATTGGATTGAAACAGTGATTAAAATCAGTGCTCAGGTGATTTAACCAACATGATTTAAATTAGCCAATCCTGGTTGGTTGAGATGCACAAGCCAAAAAAGAGCATCCCTCAGAGGTAATTTGAACTGTTATCCACACATTTCTCAAGATGAGAAAGACAAGTTGGATGAATGGGTAACTTTGAGCAACTGACCACAAATATAATAAACTAAAACTTTTCCCTCTTATTTTTGTGACTGAGACAAAGGGCAAATAAACTTTCAGGATTCATTAATGAAACTCAAGTACTTTTCAGCTGTAATGAAAATCCTACACTGCTCAGGAATTGAAATAAACTTACCAATTTTTGGATGCATACATTGTAACTCTTCTCTTAATCAATTAGTGATGTCGTCTTGAAAGGTTGATGGCAAAGAGATGAATAAGTAGGAACAAGCTGGATGTTAACTTCTTAACAGCTGCCTAGGTAGAAAATGGCAAATTACAGAGGATTCAATTATTTACTCAAAAAAATCATTCACCAAGATTTTGTAATCTAATACTATCTGAATACATCACCTGTACCGACTAGAATTGGATTTTGATGCATTGTATTATCTCCTGCCTGTCAGTGTTTGTCCTTGTGTGTCATTGCCAAAAACATTTTCATGTCTTGTATTGCCCTATGTAATAATATATATGTCTGTCAATAGGTTAGAGTACAAAGGCAAATCTATGCTTCACCCTTTACCTAAATGTTGTTCTTTAACGTGTGCTTTATCTTTCTGCTTGACATTGTACATTCTAAGGCAAACTATTGTAAAACTTAATTCATCTTCTACTCTGTAACCATGGTATGAACAACATTAAATAAACGTCTGTCAAACTATAAAAAAAGGCTAATCAATGAAGACCACTGGTTGTAACAGAAGTCTGAAGACCAAATAGTTGGCAACCAAGTCAAGACTCAACCCAAAAAGACCTCAGGAATCATAGAATGTTTAGCAAAGATACCAATTTGTCAGTGTCTGCACTTCCTATATCTCGCCAACCCCCAAATGGTGGCGACACCATGACCTACATGTACATGTGCTACGTGAATATCAGAAATAGTTTAATAGAGGAAACATGGTCCACTTGTTACATCACTGATGATTGTAACAAACCAAAAGAATCCAAAAAGATGTTGTTCTGCGAGGGATGTCTTGATTGGCTCCATATTGAGTGTGTTTCAAAGGTTGGAATATGTGGTCAGCTGCGGAATGCCAGTCACTGGATGTGTCTGCAATGCAAGAGCTGTGCGACTTGGCCTTCAAAACCTTATGGTCCGGTGGTAGAAAGTTCTGCAGGTAGATCAACGGGCATCACAAGAACTTCCTCTGGGAAATCACCCTTTTTTAAGGAAGAAGGGGGCAGCAATCATCTTGCCCCCCCTCAGCGACCCAAATGCCCAGACTTGATGTTGTCGATGTCGGAAGGATTTAAAGCAAATTCAGTGGGGTGCATCTGCATTGACTGAACTCTGTTTTCGAGCTCAATGCAGAAGCTGAATTTGTTAGTTCTTTTGTTCAAAAGAAGTTATCAAAGAACTAATTGTTAAAATTTTGATGTGACATTTAAAATAACAGGCGATTTAATTTTCATGTAAACAGTTGTTAATATACTGGAAGATCCTTCAAAGATGCTTCTGTTATCTCACAGGCTAATCACCCCCGGAGTCATGTAACCACAAATTAATTGCCTCTGTCGCCAATACGAATAATTCAACAGTGCACTTTGACATTACGACTTACATGTATTTGTAAAATGAAATCATTTTAAAATTAGAGTTATCAAGTAAAGTTTGCTTATTTCTCTTCACAGAAAAAAAAGTTCAAAATTTGCCAAGTGTGTATCTTGAATTGTGAACATTAGATTCCTTGTCATACATTATCTTTTGGAATCCTCCAATGACCAACACTGATTGACAAGGAGCTCCACAGCAAGTTTTACTTTCAGTTTGTAACAATAAGCTAACAAAATTCACTCTGTTGTAAGCAAGAGTTCCAATGAAAGAAATAAATGAGGTTAATATCACACAAGCAGCTTTGTAGTACTTCCTGAGTCTCTCATCTTTATGGCTCCCCAGTTTAACCACTTTACATCTCTACCCCCGTCTCCTTTATCCTATCCTTCACTGCCTCTCCTTTTCGTCTACCTACCCAAAAGAGGGTAACATTTTACAATGTACAACAACTCAAAAGTTACCTGTTGCAATGACCCTGTGACCCCCTGCCAGCCTGCCCCGATACACATTTATTTTTATACCTTTTTAGCGCCACCATGCACTGGACATGTATGTATACATGTCCAGTGAAAAATCATCAAATATGACAATATTCAGGATGAATTCTTACAGAAGAAATCATCATTTTATTTCTTCATTAAATTTTAGGACACAAAACAACTGCCCTAAAATTTAATGTTTTGTGTGTATACACACAAAACAACTGCCCTAAAATTTAATGAAGAAATAAATGATGATTTCTTCTGTAAGAATTCATCCTGAATATTGTCATATTTGATGATTTTTCAAGTTACACAAGTTTGAATTCGATGTACTTTAAATCAACTTCCAGGTAGTCCCATACATGCCAGAAATTGAGTTACATGTACATGTACCATATCATAGTTTTCATATTACACACCATGTACACGTATTACCTTCCGCCTGACATGCCATGCCATAGAGAACATTTTACGGATGTTTTGGTCAATAAATAAAGAGAAAAACACTTGTGGCATTCATTTCAGACATTTTGTAATTTTTGAATAATGTTTCAAGTACTGTATGTTTGAACTACTTTTACTCAACCTCCGGGTTGACCCATACACGTGCAGAAATCAAGTGAAGAGTTGGTTGATTGCTAACTCCGGCCTGGCGTATTATTCCATTGAGGATGATTTAAGGTTGTCAGGGTGGGTAAATAAGGAAACAAAATAACGGGCACCTGATACATACATGTAGGCATTAATTAAAGAAATTCTTTGTCATTTTCATAAGTTTTCGAGCAAAATCATGTGAATACTGTTGCAGGTGCAGTTGATTATACCTCCATTCTGACACGCTATACAAATGAGGATATTTTATAATCGTTATTGTTAATGAAGAATAAAATAACTTCTTTCTGTACATGTACCTCCGACTACCTCTGGCTACCTCTGACTTTTACCAACACCCTGTTTTTACAGTGGAGCATAACATCAGTGTAGTGCTATATATATACACCCATTTAAATGACATTTTTGCTAAGGTACATGTAGGTCTTGTATGAGGTTTTGTCTGTAAGGCAGCATGGGTAAAAAAAAACCAGTCTAAGTAATCAGAAATAAAGGAGGAGACTGTTCACATTTCAAATCATGAAAATGTAGTCAAATACGCCCAGGCTGCGGTAGCTGTTTAACCAAGACACTTGTAAGGTTACACATTGAAAATAAACAAAAGTTGCCATATTTGGGTGGTTTGGTTTTTCTTCCAATTAATGCATTTTGTATGGGTAATCTTTAGCTCAGCCCCAGGTTGGACGGTGTCTTCATTTACCTTTTACACTACTTCCAGAACTGTAAGGTTTATACAAATCTTGCAGTTCTTGACAAAGGTACATGTACATGTACATGACCCACGTCCAAGTTAAGACGTTTCCTATTTTGCCGTCACACAAAACTGTCCTTTTTTGATGGAATATTGCTCTGTCCCAAACAAGCTATTCCAGCTCTTAATCAATTTGAGGCAAAATAAATTGCAGCTTCAAATAATTTATCACCATGGGACATTGGGGGATCCTTGTCACTAAGTGGGTCAGTTGTGGTCACTCACAGTTGTTTGCACGGTGATTTAATGCCTTGAACTAGTTACTGGCGTGACCTTAAGATGTTAGTAGCTCTGGAGAGAACTCCTGGTCACTTTTGCTTGAGCAGCCATGGCGTTTGGTTGGCGAAGAGAGAAATCTGTCTGTTTTTGCAAAAGCAACCCTCCTCCAACCTGTTCAGTGCCACCACCTGTCAGCCGTAGCTTACTTCAATGCCTCTTTTGTTGCTTTGCAAAAAATTTTGATGCACTTTCCGTCGGTAGTCCACTTTGCTGATTCTAGAGTAATTGACGGCGATACGGTAATTCCTGTACTTGGTTGCCAGTTTTAAGAAGCTAGAAGGGAATTTCCCCCCTTTTTTTCTTAACCCTAACAGTCCTGAATCCCCCAATTTTAATATAATTTTGTACATACCCTAGGGAGTTAGGGTTAATGGTTTCAGGGGGGTTTCAGAATTGGCAAAGTCACCAACTTTGGTGGATGTTGGTGCGAATTTCATTCAGGGACCTAAAAACTGACCTCAGTTTTCAAGTCACTGTATTATTATTAACAACGCTTCAGGGAATGGAAACGCCTGACCCCTTCCTTTGTTGGGGGAAACACTAGATTATTAAGGGCCAAATTAAGACAAGCCATTTGGTACTCACCAATTTCTGTCATTTGACATAAATAGTTGTTTTGAAACAACTTGGTTTTTGAAAATGCTTATTAGTTGACTGATATTCCAGCAAGCCAGTTCAGGCCAAAGTCGGGCCCCACTTCATAGAAATTGCTGTCCAATCACAGTGTTTGATATTGATAACTTAGGATGGTTGGCCCAAAAGATATTGTATACTGGACTGGATCCTTGTTAATTTGTTCATGATTCAATTCATGAGAATTGGGCAATTTTGTATTCTGTAATTTGTAATTGCTGTTTGAATTTGCATATCGAAGGCTTTGTACTGCACAGGTACCAAAAATGATCCATCTGCTTTGGGTGGAAACAAATGCTGATAATTGCTTTTTCGTATCTTTTGCTGATAGCTTTATACATTTTGCTGATATGAGTTGCTCCGTGTTACCAGCTTCGGGCAGGAACAATTTCTGTACGTTTTGCTGAATACATGTATCTATACTTTACCTGAACGCATGTAAGATATTTGCAGTTCCGCTTCACCAGCTTTGGGTGAGAACCTGAAATGTGTCAAGTTCAATAAATGGCTGCTCAGGCCAATCAAGAAAGTTAGAATGCGAGTGTCCACCTGTCCCTGAGTTCAGTTCCCCCGGTCTTGTTCATGTGGGGATAATTACTCTTAAATGTTCATAAGTCTTTCTTTCATTAAATGTTGAGATAATTTCAAAAATGTAGCTCCCTTCTTGCAAAAGCAGACAAAATCAGACCAACCAAATCCGCTGACCGTCATGCGCGCTGCCATATTCACTTAGATGGCGCTAGATGCAGCAACTGTTACAATTTTGGTTTGCCTGCCCTCACTTGACAAACCAAGTCAAAAAATGCTGCCATCTATTGACGAGCAAGATTACATGTAAGTTGTACCACTCAGGCTTTTAAATTGTTAAGATCGGTGGCGGAAAAGGGTTTCTAAGGTAATTTTTGTCCTTTGTTTTTGCAAATGTTGACCAAATTCCTCAAAAATTTTATTTTTTCACAAACAGAACTTGCAGAAACGTCTTTAAATGCGGCATTCATGGACTTTTTGTTCTCTTTTACCAATATTTCCAGTTTTCCTTCTTCTGCAAGATCTCACACCGGGGAAAATAAAGCTTTGAAAAGAAGGCTGATGTGATGTGAAGCAGGCAAAAGTCGCCATTGCGGTTGTTTTAACAACCTTGATGTATGTTTTTTACATTCACTTTTATAAGTTTACAGCTACTTTCATCACATTTGTTCTTTTCCATAAGGCTTGAATTCCATGAGGCTTTTAAATGTCTTTTTATTCTTTCTGAATGTGTTTCTATACAAGTTTTTTAGATAACTTCTACTGACATAATATTGTTCAGCTTTGTATTTTCCAGTTTGTTTTTCTTTTTGCATGAACCATTTTTACATTTATGTGTTGTACAGTATCACGCTTGCTTTGGGGGTTTATTGCTTAAAATTGCAAAAATAATGGTAGACCCTACAAAAACTGACATCAAAAAGATTGCTTTGTTAATTTACTTTTTTTAAGTCGTTACAATGAAGCTATACAGAGTGTACATGTACATGTATAATTCTGCACAAAACGACACCAAAATAGTGAACACTCGGCCTTGAACAGCAAAGCTACAGACTTTGAAAGTTTCATATCAAGTGATAACAAGTCCATATCAAGTGATATTGGAGGCATTGGTCCAGGATTGAGTTCAATGTCTCCACAAACTCGAAGTGGTTCATAACGAATTGGTATACAACTGAAGGCTGCCTTCCCCATAGATACACTCAGGAGAATTACCAGAAAGGTTCTGCAACCAGTACCTACACTAAAGGTACATGTACTCCCTGTCGCTTCACTTGAAGAATGTTGACATCGAGCTTTGGATGAATGTGCAGAGAAGAGGCCAACTCCGAGACGCCATACTTCTAAAGTCACTCCCATTTTGATGGATGGTACCCAGCCCTGGATGGCAGTCAAAGTCTGTAATGGTAAAATAATTTAATCATACTGGTAAAATAATAAAATACAAAAATAATTAAATTGATTAAAAAATAGAACACTCCCATTTGCAAAAGAAAACACAACCCCTTTCACTAAGAGTTCCTTCAGCCCAAACCAAGTGTTTTTAACAATCGTTCTTTCCCACAAGAGCCAGGGATTGGAATTACAATAATTGACCAAGTATAACAAAGTTATGTCATGGCAGAATGAAAATGATAGGAAAATGTACATGTATGACTATACCTATCAGAAAATATTTCTAGAATAAAACAATTACTTCCAAAGATTTTGGAACTAATTCAAAAACAAACAAAAATAATTTTAAAATGTTTACAAATCAAAGCAAATAATTCCATTCAATAAGCAGGGAGTGAGCATACATAATGGAACAGCCTCAACTATGATGTTGGTGGCGTCTTACTAATGAGTGATCACCATTATGTTTAAATGAGTAACTACCACTTGCACAACATATCCATCAGGCCATGATAATCGAAAGTTGAAGCATCAGTCCCAACATAAAAATCGATTGCGATCGCGTGCGATGTACTTGTACTATACCCACGTGAGGTACATGTAAGCTGTTTCAAGTAGTTTCAATGCCGTTCTATTGATTAAAAATGCATTCATCGACATTCATACAACCCCTCTACCCTAAAATCAAGAAAAATCTAGTTCCTTACCTGAACATTGGTGTTTTTGGCTCAAAAATCAGCCGATTTTCATGCAGATTTCGATGTTGAACACTATTATCAATGTAGGACAAAAGTACACCACCACGCAGCCGGGGAACATCAAGCTATCCCAGAGTGCAACAGCAGAAACACGAGACCGCGATCGCCAACATTTGTGAATGGGGAAATACACGCGCGGAGTTGTGATGCGCAATATTACAACAGTCCCTACAACATCAAGTGTCCTGTATTGTCAGACATGTAGGCTAGCTATTCTTTCCAGTAGAAATAAAGTATTTTTAGTGTACCATTTGTGAACCGCATTTTAAACAATGCATGTGTACTTGGGTCTGCCTGTCACAGCAAAATGCCCAGCAGAAGGCTCTGATGACTTTGAAACTTCAAAGGGTTGTAACTTCCCATAGAAACATTGTATGGCCTTACAGTTTGTACCACTGAATTTCTCTGGTTTCAAACTTTATCTAATTTTATACATTTTAATTTCTGGGTATCATACATGTCATACCTACTGGAAGTACATTTCCACTGTATTGTAATTTGTAGACATCCGCTGGGCTAGGTAACGTTAGTCCTACACTTTTACAAATGACTGGGATCAGGTCAACTCGGACCCAAACCAACTCGGACCAAAACCAACTCGGACCCAAACCAACTTGGACCCATTCCAACTCGGACCCATGCCAACTCGGACCCGCGCCAACTCGGACCCACCCTGAGTCAACTCGGACCCAACCCCAGGACTCCTGGCGTGATTAACTTGTTGAAAATTTTTATTTTGTCCACTTTTACATTTTAGCAGTTTGGCATGGGTCCGAGTTGGTTTGGGTCCGAGTTGACTCGAAACCAAATGACTGACACCACACATTGTTTGCTCAATGGTTTACATATGTACATGTATGTGCCTTATTCCGGTGCGCAGTAAACAGTAGGCATGCATGGTGGGCCTCAGCACCGACTAGCGACTAGGCAGAGTGCACCATGCTACCGGTACATTGTATCAATGTATGTCAAAACGTTAGCAAGTCCTGAAAACAAAAAGTGGTTTTTAACTTACCTGCATCAATTGACCATCTTTTGAGTTGTTTATGTGGAAATATGGTACCATAGGCTGTCCAACACTTCACCAATGACGTCCTTTTTGTGGTGAAAATCATGAAGTTTTTACAAAACGCGAAAAGTAAAACTTTGAACGCCGTACAATCATGGCGGGACTTAACTATGCACAGCGCCCTCAATCGGAATAGGCCAGTTGCCCCAACTAGACTACTTGAGCTTCAAGAACGTCCGGTCCAAGCATTTTCTCCTCCAGGTCTATGGTCCAAGTCACTACACACAACGTACATGTACACAAGAGTAGTGACTTGGAGGTCAAGTAGTACAAGAGGCGCGCTCTCAAGTTCGTGCATGTGCACATGTTACAAGAGGGAGGGGTGTTCCCCATCTGCTCCTCGGGAAAGAAAGAAAAAAGTGGGTGAAAATCGCAAATGGGATTTGGGACCGCTGTTTTGAAACTGTTTTGCGTTATCCCTGCTTTTGCCTCTGACCAGGGTTTCTTTGAACATTTTTCCAAATCAGAGAGCCCTCTATCTCATTTTGCTTCGATATCACAGTTTTTACATTGGGGAAACGTGAGTAAATCAAATTAAACTGCTTGAAAATACCTCAGCGTTAACACCCCTCTACCATTGATATTTTTTTAGTTTAATGCTGATGAATGCAGTGCCCTCCCCCATCCCATTTCAAGAACCGTTTCAGAAAATGAAATATTTCCACAATATAATTCGATGTAAATCAGAGACTTATTTCTTTATCTTATTCTCTCATTCAGGAAAAACAATTTGAGCTATACCTTCTAAAAAACTTCATATTCGTTGGGGTGTCCTCATTAAATCATTTTTCCTTTAATAGCTTCTTAAATTTCTGGAGCACTTTTCAATGATGAGAGTAATCCATAAGGCATAACTTCCAGGTTTCTTACACATATACACGTAACTTAAGAGGAACAGAAAGTTGCAAAAAGGGAGTAATAAAGTGCAGTTCACATCATGGACATATTATTAATGTCTCAGGCTACATATTTTATTTCAGTCAATTAAAATCCTCCGACTATTACACTGATTGCAGAAATTACAAAAAGTACATGGAATACTCATCTAGACTTCAAAATCATTTTGTGCACAAAAATTCCCTTGGTTTGCCTCAAGTGTATTGACCTTGAGTGGCATAGAACAGGCCATACAAGATGAACTCTGTACTCTTTAACCCATATTTCTCCAAAATGTCTAAAAGGCAAAGGGCTTGTATTTATTTTACATAAGCCTGACACATAAACAAGCCCATTTTTGATTGGTGGACCATTTTGGAATACAAGATGCATAGACTAAAGGCACTTAGAAGTTTCCTGAAGGAGACTGGACCTGTTCAGTACTAAAGCCATAAGCTTTCTATTTTATTTTTCTATCGCAAGGTGTTGCCATCTTAAGACTCAAATCTGTGGCTTTCACAACCAGGTATGGCACATCGGATAGTGAATCTTCTGTTTATGGAGAAAAAATCAAACTAGTGGAAATGAAGAAACATGAATAGCAATTTACTTCTCAAATCTTCCACCCCTTTCCTCTTGTCCACCTGCAGGTGGGTATAATTTTGGCCAAAAATTTCAACTCTTGAAAAAGGTAAGATATGGCCACCAACACAGCCAAATACCATAAATAGTGATTTACACCAGTCATTTGAAGAGTATTTGTACCACATATCTTACCACAACCTCATACTTTTCAACAATATGGGACATGCCCATGGAGTGGTACGTACTACAACTGGGACATATATGCACTGCTGCCAAGTTCAAATTCAACACACAGTGTACCTTCACAGACTTCTCAGACTTTGTGTGTGCTTGAAAAAACAAACAGAGCATTGACATGTTTAAATGTCAGTCGAGTTGATCGAGTCAAGGTATGCTTGAAGTTTGAAACCATTAGCTTGTAGGCCTACCTGTGTATATAGATGGCCAGATCATGGTTACATCCAAATTTAAGTGGATTTAGAAAAAAAAAAGAACATATCTTGCTTAAATACAGACATTCAAGAAAAAGGGACCTTCAAGTTTAAGAGTTGCTGTTGAACCTCCCCCTTCCCAATTCATTTGATTTCTCTTTGGCAAGCAGCGACCCTGTCAACATACATGTAAATATCCATTAGTCTGTTTTCCAAATTAGTAGTCTAATTTATTTTGGCAAAAGCTTTGTTCAAGTCATGAAAGAGACAATAGGCAAGGACACTTGTGTGCAGAAAAAAAAGATTTTTTCCAGAAGCTCCTGAAATGAAGCTCCTATCAGAAATACAATTTTAAGCTTGAACTAGTTACATTTACATGTACAGTTGACGTCTTCATTCCGCATACCGAGATATGGAATGTGTTTCAAAACATAAAATTCACATTTGCATTACACTTTTATTTGTTGTTTGCATCGTACAATTTTTGTTTTACATCTGCATTTTGTACACACCCTGAGTCAATTCATCTGCAGTCCTAAAAATTGCGCGATGATCTATGGGTGACACCACTGTTCAAATATGAAGTAAAATAAAAGCCTTCAGAAAACTCCAAATAAAGAAAAGGTCTTGATTATTCAGTAATAACTTAAGAAGTTACAGATGCTTGGAATTGAAATAAAACTGTAAGTAGAAATCACACACCAAATTCATGTTAACCTGTGCACAGACTTCCAGTGAACAACAATGATCAGTCTGTATTTTGACCACATTTAGAACTAAATTGAAGGAAACCTGGCCCTGCTACCATAAACAATATCATTTCCCCTGTGTAATTCCAACAACAATAACAATAAAAATTTTCAGCTTTATTTATTGATGATAGCAATATAATCTCCAGGATGGTTTTCAAATGGCTGCCAGTAACCACTTGAGAAATGTGACAATCTACAACTTCAAATTACAACTGCAAATATAAGGATAGTGTTCAGTTTAAGAAGTGGAAGGAAAAACTCCCCAGGATTATTATAGAGATGAGAAAAACCCACAAAGTTAAGTAAAGACTAAAAAATCCACAAATTAAACCTGGGCTGGATTCACAGAAGTGGAAGGTGACAAAAGTGTCACTATGCCAACCTGACGCCCCATTCTACCAGTCCACTTTTCATTGCTGAGCCAAAGCAACACTGACACCAAAATAACCCTTCAAGACCATATACATTTCGTAATGTACAGCATAATTCTGATATAATTTTCCCAATGGACAGGTCTGGGCAGTTAGAGGGGAGGCTGTGGCTGGGACAGCTGCGCTGTGGCCATCGTGAGGATGCCTCCAGCGGCAGCATCAGTACCTCCTGAATCCTGCATCCTCTTCTGTCGCTTCTGCTGCAGCTCCTTCTGGATCTTGTAGATCTTGTCAACCAAGAGGTGATAGTGCTCCTCCTGTGACAAGACCAGGCAGTAAAAAACGAATGAATTAAAAAGTGAGCAAGGGTGAATGGTTTGCCAGGTGATTTTCCTGCGATGGACACTGGTCTTCCTAAGGAGCCACTCAAAATTTTCAGTGTTTTTTCAAATTTTGACTTTTTTTTTTAAATAGTGGGTGGATGGGTCAAGGAAATAAATTGAAAATCGAAATTTAATTTTTATATTAAAATCCAGAAAAATTTATTTCTCTGAAATATGTCTAGCGTGCACGCCACACATATATAGCTCAGCCACACCAGCATTCCAAAAATGCAATCTTTTTCACCTTCGTTTCCATATACAGACAGGTGGACCTTTCCATTACATTATTATGCAAGTGTAAAACATCATGGAAGGAGGTGGTTTTTACTGTTAGACTTGGAAGCCGGGCGCTTGCAGCAGTGATCAACCACAAATGTAGCAGGGTACCAGAAGCATTATATAAACCTACTGGTATACACAGTGAACGTTGAACACCAGTTGCTAATAACAGTGAAACATTCATCACCTTGAATCTAAGGCCAGACAGCAGCAAAATGCATCCAAATCTGTTGGCTAGAGCTAGGTCTACGTCTCTGTTTCAATAGAAATACATATGCATGTGCGTGGAGACGTGGTAATTGACTGTAGGTGTAGCCGTACCTCGGGAGATCCATTTTTGAGTGGATTGGACATGGCATGCTGTTGCGTGCACGATCGATCACGATCAGTTATTGCAATTCCAGCCATCATCTTGTCATACTGTGTTGCATTATAGATTTTCACTTGTATATGAATTTATGTCAAATGCATGTATAATGTACACGTACTGGATGAAAATTCTATTTTTTTAATCGAAATTTTAAAAACATTGAAAATTTTAAGTGGCCCCTAGTCCTTACATGAACCGTCAGTGGAAAGACTGATGAGAGCCTTGGCAAACACCTGCACTTCTCTAAGAGTAGGAAGTGTCCTTGTACATCATACAGAGTTACATGTAGTTGTTTGTGAGGCTAACTTCAACCTTCCTTAAAGTCAAATATTAGGTTCTATCCCAATTTCCAACAAACAGCAGCAACCAACTATTTCTGTTTGTTCATCTGAGTGGTTTTTCCCTCCTGAGTTTCAGCTGAGGGATTTGTCTCCTAGTTAAACACGTTTGGTCCTAATTGGTGATTTATTCCCTTAGTAACAGCAAGATCAGAAATCATGAGAAAAGGAACACTGAAAGTCAGAGTAATTTGGCCTTATTGCTGGACATATGCACAGCTACTTTACAGTGTACATGTATACCTGTATTAGTTTACACACAGAAACTTGCAATGAAGTCAGAGCGTGTTTATGCTCCTTGAGGAACTATGAGTGATCAGAAGAGGGTTCTTTCTTCTGAGGCCACAGGCCATATATGTAAAATAGGACAAGAAACTTTGAAACTGTTTTAATTCAACCATACAACTCAGCAATTCAACAAGCAATTCAATAATTACAGTAACACTTCTTTTTTCCATTGAGTGTTTTAGAATTGTATTTCAATGTTCCGCTCATTTGAGACTCCAGTACAAACTCTGAAGTGCTGGTGCCTGGCCAGGCATTAGTCTCTGGAATTCACATGTGCACAATGTCTTGGTGTATGATTCACGCTGATGCCAGATTCATGTACTGACCTACACATCTGACTATATTTCAACCAATTGGGATAATGAGCCAGCAACCTGTTTTATGCAATTTTGTAACTAAATGATTTCATTACTTCCCCTTTTATTTTACTGATTTCTACCTCTGAATGCTTGATTTTGAAAACCAAATATTCAAGTATTTGATGACTGATCAAACACTTGAATATCCAGCACACTCCCGGTTGTTTGATTATCAAGAAAAAGGTATGAATTCCTTACACAACAAAAGACTGTCCATCATTTACCCTACTGGCTCATACATGTCCTTTTCCATTCTTCAGGCCTGGCGTATAGGCTACCACTTTTCCCATTCGCTTGTCCTTCATGGCTTTGGGATCAGGTGATGGAAATACTGCTTGAACTCTGGAAGGGAGAGAAATCATTATTCTTGAATACCAACATCATATAATTTTCAGCAATCGTTTGCATAAAATGCTTAATTAATGTGTGTTTTGGCAATTTTTTATTACGAAAAGTTAAAGAAAACATACTGAAATCAAATCGGTGCACATTTTCGATTTCAAATGTAGTGCCAATTAAGGTGGCAGAATTGTTAATACCGTTGCTTATGCAACAGGCGCAGGCAAGGTGACAGGCACGCACACCTGGTATGCCTGCATCCATGCATTAGCATTCACACTCAAATGGCACCTATGGTGATAGCACCTTTTGGCCAAGTTCTCCATCTTGCGCCACTACGCAGCGCTAAAAAATCTTTGGGCATGACCATCAAAAGCATCTGGTGCACTGCTGCAAGTTGATGAGAAAACAGCTTGTCATATAATATGCGCACAAAACTTCAAAACCATCAGTGCTGGACAAAAAATGCATTTAGCACTTAATATATTAAGAGATAGTTAAGGTCAAGAGAGTTTTTCTTTTTGTTGAAAGAAAAATTGACATTAGTCAGGGGCTTGAAAATGAAGATTTTGAGGAACAGCAAATGGAAGGGCAAGCAGCATGTGTGGATCCGTTTTTCTAACTGGTGCTTTTTTCAGCAGTGTCATGCATCATACAAAGGAATTAACTCATTTGATGTAGTATTTTGTAAGATTCAACAGACTCTCTCTGTCTTTCATGATCACTGTTCGACTTCTACATGACTATAAATACACCAAGTCACTCCTCTGTTAACCATTCCTATTGAGCTTCATTTGTAATCATTCCACTCAAATAAAAGGCGATTCAACTGAGACACATTGAAAAATAAGCCTTTGGAAGACTGCATTTCCAAAAATGCATTGAAATATATACAGTTGTATACATGTACTTGACATTTGTCCTTTATGGACACAATTTATAACACCATACACCAGGGCTGAGATTGGAGGAAAATGAACATCCAGGAAATAAATACCAAAAGATTTAAAGTCCCACCATGGCATAGGAATATGGTATCATTTTCCAGAGGATTTACAAAGGCGTGCTATAAAAATCCTGAAAACAGGATAATTATGATGAAGGAAATTGTGAAATCAGGATAATTCTGACAAAAAACCCTGAAATCAGGAGAATTTGGAAAAAATCGTGAAAACAGGATAGTTCTGATGAAAGAAAATCCTGATATCAGGATTATTCTGATGAAAAATCCTGAAACCAGGATAATTCTGATGAAAAAATCCCAAAATCATAACAAATCCCCTAGAAATCTCACCCCTGGTATGCTAAGCGTTTGCAGAGGACTTTAGTGAAAAACAGAGGACGGCTACATTGAGTTCATGGCAGTGGTCACGGTGCAGCAAACTTTCTGCTGGAACACACCCGCAATTGTATTCAGATACCCTTAGTCTAGGTCTTGGTATACCCCCTGTCATGATCTCAGTCTGGGTACCCCCTGCATGATCTTGGTACCTCTTGTTTTGGTCTGTGTACCCCTTAGTCTTGGTCTGGGTACCCCCTGGTCTTAGTCTTGGTACCTCCTGGTCTCGGTCTTGGTACCCCTGGTACCGATCTTGTTCTGGTAGTTCCCCATGGTCTTGGTCTCAGTAGGCCCCTTGTTTGGGTCTGCCTGGTACCCCCTAGTCTCGGTCTGGGTACCCCATAGTTTTGGTCTGGGTACCCCCTATAGTCTTGGTCTGGGTATCCCCTGGTCTCGGTCTAGATATGGTCTTAATACCTTGATATGATCTCAGTTCCAGTTTGGTCTTGAACATCTGGTCTAAACTACTTCAGTGCTTCATAATAACAGGTCATACACGTACTTCAGTGCTGCACATTGGTAGTTCAGTCCATCACAAGTCATTCAGTCTTCAGCCAAGTCACAAGCCACTTTATGAACTGGGATGAACAGTGTCATCACCAGGGCATGACCAGAAATGGAGCAGGTTGCCCGTGGATCACCACTGTCTCAGACATCGGTGAGATTAGGTGACTGGCGATCGGGGGGTGTCATTCTTTCATTCATTCTTTGTTTACTACATAACTGTCCATTACAATATGTCATGAATAAATAAAGAAGTGTGGATGGGGGGTCCCAAGAACTTAAACAAAGGCTTGTCGAGCAGGATCCTCCAGTTTATTAATTAACAAATAGCACATCTAATGCATAAGTCTGCGGGCAAAGTGTGGAGTCGTCTCCCGCAGGCTTCCGAGAACAGGCTACAGGAAAGGTTGTATCTGGTAGAATGCTTGTACTTAATCATTGTTTCTCAAAGAACGGCTGGTTCGAGTCTAGTCACGGGTGTAGGGGGGAATGTGCTCGACTGAACAACATGCAGTGTACAGAAACCTCGGCGGCAGAGTAGCCGGTTACCTACGGTGTGGTCTGCATTGTGCTTGCACAACCGTATTGCGTCCACCGGAACACGCCGACTAACGCAGGGGGTGGCCCGGTGACATGTACTATCTACTCATACCTGCATGACTCCAACGATAGGTGACTGAGAATGGCGGTTCGAGGCGGAGACGCTAGTTAGTCACCGACAAACACAACGGCTCTTTTCAGAGCCACTACCTCTTCCATTAAAGAGAGTTTTTTTGCTGTTTACCATAACTGCCTATTTGTCAGTTACCATGACTAGAAGAAAAATTCACCCTTTCCATAAAGAAGGAAGACACAAAACTAAAGCCAACAGATTTGCCCATAACTGCTCAAATCTCCAAAGGCCATCCCATTCGACTCAGCGGAAAAACCAAGCCAAACAAAGCGAACAATTCATTACAAACCTTTCCAGGCTCTTAAACTCCCCAACGGAGAAAATAGCATTGGGTAAAGGTTTAAACTTGGTTGCCACCCCGGCTAAACCGAACCGCCTCTCACTTCTTCATGATATCCACAAGTATCAAAGACGAATGAGAATTACACTTCTTATGCATAACAAAGTTATGAAACAAAGGCCTTTCAAACTTCCGTACACCTGGTATCCCCAAACTAGAAAAAGAAACTTTCCCCGAAACTCACTCCTGGCAAGCATCGATGTTGTCTCCACGTACACCAACATCCACCGGGTGCAAACCATTGAATCGGTATGCAAAGCCTACAACAGGACAAATTTCGGCTACGCCATAACCAAACCCCCATCCAACTACGCCTGCACTCTCCTAGAACTTGTTCTAGGCTGCAACTATCTTCAGTTTGGAGGTAAATTCTTCAGACAGAAAATCGGATGTGCAATGGGATCAGTCTCAAGCCCAGACATTTGCGACGTAGCTTAAATGAATTTGAGTCGGAAATCTCAGCCCCCATGGACAAAATCCTTTTCTGGGCTAGATTCAGAGACGACATCCTCATCGTCTACAATGGCCAACTCGATTCTTTCACCCAATTCGTTCACCACATGAATCAACTGCACCCCACCCTCAAATTCACTTTTGAGGCATCCGAAACTTCCATTACCTACCAAGACCTTTCAATTTTCAAAGGTCCGCGTTTCATCTCAAACGGTACCCTGGATACGAAAGTATTCACAAAACCAAGGGAAACATTCCAATACCTGGAAAGAACCTCATCCCATCCACAACACGTTATTCCACGGCTTCATCAAAGGAGAAATTCTAAGATATGCTAGAAACACTAATAGTGGGAATAAGTTTCTACAAAAAACACAAAGTTTCGCAGAAAAACATTAAAAACGAGGCTATGATCAAGCCGAGATTCAAAGATCGATGCAGTCCATTGATTTCCGGCAACGGGAATCTATGATTCACAATGGGAGAAAAAACAAAAAAGAACTCCCACTCGTCTTCACCACTATGCACAATCCTCATGTGAAACACAAAGACATCATAAGAGCTCTTCTTAAACACTGGCACCTCATCTCTGGCAACCCAACATTAAAGGAAGTTTTCCCCAAACCTCCTTTAGTTGCCTACAAGGTAGCTAAAAATATCAAGAAAAACATTGTCAGAGCCAAACTCAGCCACACGGAGGACTATCGGTCCGCCACACATGAGAAATCTGATAACGCTCTAGATATTCTCATTTCACTTTTGAATGAGCAAACCCATTCAAACTAATTGTGCACAAATATCATGATCAGAGGAAATGTAATCACTTTTTCCGTCAGTGATTGCCATTCCACTCACTAACCATACCTTTACACCCCGATTCATATTTGAATCAAGCGGCTGATGAGTCCCCAAAGGGACGAAAATGCATTCCCGCTACTTTCTCAGGTACAACCCAACCCACAGCTTGGCTAAACATGGTTTTGATCGGTCTACACAAGTTTAATTTTTATTATTTCTACCCACCGAGGCTCCATTTTAGTCTCCACGTAGAAATAAATCACACAGTGACACACCCTCAAATAAATGTGTTTTTTTTCGAAAGCACCCAAACTTTATTCGTTTGGATTATATATCTATAAGACCGAGCGTCTCTGAGTGGGATAGGGCCATCATTTATTATCCTTGTCATGTTTGTACTCCTTGCACCTTTAGGGAGTATTGTGGGTTGATGGTGAAACAAGAATCTGCCCGAGAATACCAGCCGATTAGCGGAAGCGGTATCTTCAGGTTTGCTCTCTCCCAAATAGCATAGTCACATCCTCCAGATCGACAGTGTTGTCACTATGTATCAATTAAACCTACATTGCATCCCATTGCATGCAAGTTCAGGTTGCATCTCTCAAAGTGGAATTACCCAAGGCAAAACAGCCTAAAGTACACTCCACACAAGTGAAAGGAAAGGGATCCAATCTTTCCCGCCAAATAAATTTTCCTGGACCAAGCTCATACACCCCGACATGTCCAAGGGATACCACCCTCCCACATGTTCCTGCATCAGTGCTCACATCGGGATTCTGGCTGCAAACCCTGCCAATTCTCCCGCCAATTTTGACACTGACGCAAGGCTTCCACTGTACTGAGCTACGTACCACCGAACACAGACTAAACACTGTTTACACAATGGGACGTTTTCCTAGTGATTTCTCCAGCGTCCGCAATACACAATGACTTCTCAGGGGATAATCTCATTCCAGACCAATGGCTCCAACATTTCAAGTCAGGAGAGCTGACAATCTTCCATTCCATGTGCCCAAGTGATCCCGAAAAGTGATTACTCGGACGTATCCGAATCCCACAATGACCGTTTCATAGATAATTTGGCCCAAGAATGAATGGGATAGAGCCAAAATTTCTTATCCAAGTCAGAATTACGTAGAAATATAAAGCAGTCAGACAAGAACTCGCACTTCTTTTTGCAGCTATTTCCCTAACTACTGCAAATACGGATAGGAAACTTGTATGAATATGTAGCGGAATAGCCCCACGTCAGTTGGACAGTGGGAGGAAGGAGGAACGGTCCCCTAATTAAAGCGGACGAGCACTTGGAGAACACGTGAACAATAAATGTTGCATAACTCCAGAACTACAATTTATTAAATATAAAAACAGTTGGTGTAGTGTAATGGCTAGACGGCACCGAAAAAAACAATACAATGAATGGTCAAAGGCTTATACTGCTATTTAACCAATACAGTAGGCACGTTGTAGAACAGAAAGCAGTTACAACATTGGGCCCCGTAAATCGTACAATCCTCCGACAGAAGTATTTACACAATTATAGGTACTTAAGTAGGGGTTCCTAACATTGACTCTCTCCCACACTTAGGGGCATGGCAGAAGCCATCCTCCCTGCAAATTAATAGAAGCAAAATGCAGAGAGTACAGTTCTACATTCGAGACCAAAAGCAAAGAGATCACCTTCACACCGCGTGCCCGGTAAGCCTATAAAAATGTATCCACTTTATGTTAATTACCTTCGTTACGCGTATTGGAAGGACGAGGGCGCCCTTACCGAGGAACGGTTCCCTACAAATAGATAGGTGAAACGTGGCCTTTCAGATAACACCAAGATTTCCAGATTAAGATAATTTCAAGACCTTTTATGCTCAAATATGTAAAGCAATCTCTGTGCAAGTGCAGGACCCGGTATAGCACAAAGTCAGAATAACGCAAAAATATCCAAGTCAGAATTACGTAGAAATATAAAGCAGTCAGACAAGAACTCGCTCTTCCTTTTGCAGTTATTTCCCTAACTACTGCAAATATGGAAATCAAACTCATATGAATAAATAGAGGAACGTGTACCTTTTCAGGTGACACAAAAATTGCCATATTTAGACCTTTTGTTCTCGAAAATATGAAGCATTCTCTTTGCGAGTACAGGACCCTGTATACCGCAAAGTCAGTTTTACGCAAAAATATCAAGCAGTAAGAAAGGAACTCGCACTTCCTTTTCCAGATATTTCCCTAACAACTACAATATGGACATGACACTTATATGAACAGATAAGGGAACATGTGGCCTTTCAGTTGACAACGAGATTGCAATATTCAGATTATTTTTACACCTTTTATGCTTGAATATACGAAGTATTCTCTGTGCGGGATAAGGACCGGTATCGGCGCAGACCAAGGCAGAATTTTCCCAAAATAGGAGGCAGTTGGACAAGAACTCGCACTTCCTTTTGCAGATATTTCCCTACCTACTGCAAATATGGCTATGAAACTAAGATGAATAGCTAGAGGAACATGTGCATTTCAGACGACAGCAAGATTGGAAGATTGAGATAATTCTTAGACCTTTTATGCCCGAATATTTGAAGCATTCTCTGCGCGGGATAAGGGCCGCTATAGCGCAGACGAAGCCAGAATTCCGCAAAAAACAGAAAACAGTTGGAAAAGAACTGGCACTTCCTTTGGCAGATATTTCCTGCACTACTCAAAATATGGATATAAAACTTCCATGAATGGATAGAGGAATATGTGGCCTTTCAGATGACACAAAGATTGCCAGATGTAGATAATTCTCAGACATTTTATGGTCGATTATATGAAGCATTCTCTACGTGGGATAAGGACCAGTATAGCAGAGACAAAGCCAGAATTCCGCAAAAATATCAGGCAGTTGGACAAGAATTTGTATTTCCTTTAGCAGATATTTCCATAACTACTGCAAATATGGATATGAAACGTATGAATGGACAGGGGAAAATGTGGCCTTTCAGATGACACCAAGATTGCCAGATTGAGATAATTCGTAGACCTTTTATGCTCGATTATATGAAGCATTCTCTACGTGGGATAAGGACCAGTATTGCGCAGACGAAGCAAGAATTCCACCAAAAATATCAAACAGACAAAAACTGGCACTTCTTTGGCAGATATTTCCCTAACTACTACAAATATAGATATGAAACATATACAAATAGATGGAGGGACATCTGGCCTTTCAGATGACAGGAAGATTGGAAGATTTAGATAATTCTTAGAACTTTTATGCACGAATATATGAAGCATTCTCGGCGCAGGATAAGGACCGGTATGGTGCAGACGAAGCCAGAATTCCGCAAAAATGTGGGGCAGTTGGACAAGCACTTGCATTTCCTTTGGCAGATATTTCCCTTACTACATAAAATAGTGATATGAAACCTATATGAATGGAAAGAGGAACATGTTGCCTTTCAGATGACAGCACGATTGGAAGATTTAGATAATTGCCAGACCTTTTATGCTCGATTATATGAAGCATTCTCTGCGTGGGAATAGTACCAGTATAGTGCAGACGAAGCGAGAATTCCGCAAAAATATCAAACAGTCAGACAGGAACTGGCACTTCCTTTGACAGCTATTTCCTTAACTATTCAAAATATGGATATGAAACTTAAATGAATGGACGGGGGAACGTGTGGCCCTCAGATGACACGAAGATTACCAGATTTAAATAATTCTCAGACCTTTTATGTTCGAATATATGAATCATTCGCTGCGTGGGATAAGGGCCGCTAGAGCGCAGACGAAGCCAGAATTCCGCAAAAATATCAAACAGTCAGACAAGAACTGGCCCTTCTTTGGAAGCTATTTCCCTAACTACTGCAAATATGGATATGAAACTTAAATGAATGGACAGGGGAACATGTGGCCTTTCAGATGACACGCAGATTGCCAGATTGAGATAATTCTTAGACCTTCTATGCTCAAATACATGAAGCATTCTCTGAGTGGGAATAGGACCAGTATAGCTCAGACGAAGAGTGAATTCCGCAAAAGAAAAGATGCAGTTGGAAAAGAACTCGCACTTCCTTTGGCAGATATTTCCCTTACTACTGCAAATATGGATATGAAACTTATATGAACGGAAAGGGGAACATGTTGCCTTTAAGATGACACGAAGATTGCCAGATTTAGACATTCTCAGACATTTTATGGTCGATTATTTGAAGCATTCTCTACGTGAGATAAGGACCAGTATTGCGCAGACGAAGCAAGAATTCCACAAAAAATATCAAACAGTCAGACAAAAACTGGCACTTCCTTTGGAAGCTATTTCCCTAACTATTCAAAATATGGATATGGAACTTAAATGAATGGACGGGGGAACGTGTGGCCTTTCAGATGACACGAAGATTACCAGATTGTGATAATTCTTAGACCTTGTATGTTTGAATATATGAAGCATACTCTGCGCGGGATGAGGGCCACTACAGAGCAGACGAAGCGAGAATTCCGCTAAAATGTCAGGCAGTTGGACAAGAACTTGCATTTCCTTTGGCAGATATTTCCCTAACTACAGCAGATACAGATATGAAACTTATATGAATGGATAGAGGAACAGGTGGCCTATCAGATGACACCAGGATTGCAAGATTTAGATAATTCTCAGACCTTTTATGCTCAATTCTATGAAGCACTCTCTGCAGGGGATAAGGACCATGATAGGGAAGACGAAGCCAGAATTCCGCAAAAATAACAGGCAGTCAGACAAGAACTGGCCCTTCTTTTTGCAGCTATTTCCCTAACTACTGCAAATATGGATATGAAACTTATATGAATGGATAGAGAAACATGTGGCCTTTCAGATGACACCAAGATTGCCAGATTTAGATAATTCTCAGACCTTTTATGCTCGATTATATGAAGCATTCTCTGCTTGGGAATATGACCAGTATAGCGCAGACGAAGCCAGAAATCCGAAAAAAATATCACACAGTCAGACAAGAACTGGCACTTCCTTTGGAAGATTTTTCCCTAACTACTGCAAACATGGATATGAAACGTATACAAATAGATAGGGGAACATGTGACCTTTCAGATGACGGCAAGATTGCCAGATTTAGATAATTCTCAGACCTTTTATGCTCGAATATGTGAAACATTCTCTGCGCGGGATAAGGACGAGTATAGCTCAGACGAAGCCAGAATTCCGCAAAAAAATAGAGGCAGTTGGAAAAGAACTCGCACTTCCTTTGGCAGATATTTCCCTAACTACTGCAACTATCGATACGAAACTTATATGAATGGCTAGAAGAACATGTGAACCTTCTGATGACACCAAGACTGCCAGATTTAGATAATTCTCAGACCTTTCATGCTCGATTATATGAAGCATTCTCAACGTGGGATAAGGACCAGTATAGCGCAGACGAAGCCAGGATTCCGCAAAAAATATCAAACAGTCAGACAAGAACTGGCACTTCCTTTGGCAGATATTTCCCTAACTACTGCAAATATGGATATGAAACTTATATGAATGGAGAGGGGAACATGTGGCATTTCAGATGACAGCAAGATTGGAAGATTTAGATATTTCGTAGACCTTTTATGGTCGAATATATGAAGCATTCTCTGCCCGCGATGAGGGCCGCTGTAGCGAAGACGAAGCCAGAATTCCGCATAAAAACAGAAGGCAGTTGGAAAAGAACTCGCACTTCCTTTGACAGCTATTTCCCTAACTACTCAAAATGTGGATATGAAACTTATATGAATGGATAGAGGAATTTTTGGCCTTTTATATGACACCAAGATATCCAGATTTAGACAATTCTCAGACCTTTTCTGCTGGATTATATGGAGCATTCTCGGCGCAGGACACGGACCGGTATGGTGCAGACGAAGCCAGAATTCCGTAAAAAAATGTGGGGCAGTTGGACAAGCACTTGCATTTCCGTTGGCAGATATTTCCCTAACTACATAAAATAGTGATATGAAACTTATATGAGGGATAGAGGAACAGATTGCCTTTCAGAAGACACCATGATTGCCAGATTGAGATAATTCTCAGACCGTTTATGCTCGATTATATGAAGCATCCTCTGCGCTGGATAAAGACCTGAATAGCACAGACGAAGCCAGTATTCCGTAAAAATATCAGGCAGTTGTACAAGAATTTGCATTTCCTTTGGCAGACATTTCCCTAACTACTGAAAATATGGATATGAAAGTTTTATGAATGGATAGAGGAACAGGTGGCCTTTCAGATGACACCAAGATTGCAAGACTTAGATAATTCTCAGACCTTTTATGCTCGATTATATGAAGCATTCTCTGCAGGGGATAAGGACCAGGATAGCGCAGACGAAGCCAGAATTCCGCAAAAATAACAGGCAGTCAGACAAGAACTGGCCCTTCTTTTTGCAGCTATTTCCCTACCTACTGCAAATATGGATATGAAACGTATACAAATAGATAGGGGAACATGTGGCCTTTCAGATGACGGCAAGATTGCCAGACTTAGATAATTCTCAGACCTTTTATGCTCGAATATATGAAACATTCTCTGCGCGGGATAAGGACCAGTATAGCTCAGACGAAGCCAGAATTCCGCAAAAAATATCAAACAGTCAGACAAGAACTGGCATGGATAGGGGAAAATGTGACATTTCAGATGACACCAAGATTGCTAGATTTAGACAATTCTCAGACCTTTTATGCTCGATTATATGAAGCATTCTCTGCTTGGGAATATGACTAGTATAGCGCAGACGAAGCCAGAATTCCGAAAAAATATCAAACAGTCAGACAAGAACTGGCACCTCCTTTGGAAGATTTTTCCCTAACTACTGCAAACATGGATATGAAACGTATACAAATAGATAGGGGAACATGTGACCTTTCAGATGACGGCAAGATTGCCAGATTAGATAATTCTCAGACCTTTTATGCTCGAATATGTGAAACATTCTCTGCGCGGGATAAGGACGAGTATAGCTCAGACGAAGCCAGAATTCCGCAAAAAAATAGAGGCAGTTGGAAAAGAACTCGCACTTCCTTTGGCAGATATTTTCCTAACTACTGCAACTATCGATACGAAACTTATATGAATGGCTAGAAGAACATGTGAACATTCTGATGACACCAAGACTGCCAGATTTAGATAATTCTCAGACCTTTCATGCTCGATTATATGAAGCATTCTCAACGTGGGATAAGGACCAGTATAGCGCAGACGAAGCCAGAATTCCGCAAAAAATATCAAACAGTCAGACAAGAACTGGCACTTCCTTTGGCAGATATTTCCCTAACTACTGCAAATATGGATATGAAACTTATATGAATGGATAGGGGAACATGTGGCCTTTCAGATGACAGCAAGATTGGAGGATTTAGATAATTCTTAGACCTTTTATGGTCGAATATATGAAGCATTCTCTGCCCGGGATGAGGGCCGCTGTGGCGAAGACGAAGCCAGAATTCCGCATAAAAACAGAAGGCAGTTGGAAAAGAACTCGCACTTCCTTTGGCAGCTATTTCCCTAACTACTCAAAATGTGGATATGAAACTTATATGAATGGATAGAGGAATTTTTGGCCTTTTATATGACACCAAGATATCCAGATTTAGACAATTCTCAGACCTTTTCTGCTGGATTATATGGAGCATTCTCGGCGCAGGACACGGACCGGTATGGTGCAGACGAAGCCAGAATTCCGTAAAAAAATGTGGGGCAGTTGGACAAGCACTTGCATTTCCTTTGGCAGATATTTCCCTAACTACATAAAATAGTGATATGAAACTTATATGAGGGATAGAGGAACAGATGGCCTTTCAGAAGACACCATGATTGCCAGATTGAGATAATTCTCAGACCGTTTATGCTCGATTATATGAAGCATCCTCTGCGCTGGATAAAGACCTGAATAGCACAGACGAAGCCAGTATTCCGTAAAAATATCAGGCAGTTGTACAAGAATTTGCATTTCCTTTGGCAGACATTTCCCTAACTACTGAAAATATGGATATGAAAGTTTTATGAATGGACAGCGGAACATGTGGCATTTCAGATGACACAAAGATTGCCAGATTTAGACAATTCTGAGACCTTTTATGCTCGATTTTATGAAGCATTCTCTGCAGGGGATAAGGACCAGGATAGCGCAGACGAAGCCAGAATTCCGCAAAAATAAAAGGCAGTCAGACATGAACTGCCCCTTCTTTTTGCAGCTATTTCCCTAACTACTGCAAATATGGATATGAAACGTATACAAATAGATAGGGGAACATGTGGCCTTTCAGATGACGGCAAGATTGCCAGATTTAGATAATTCTCAGACCTTTTATGCTCGAATATATGAAACATTCTCTGCGCGGGATAAGGACCAGTATAGCTCAGACGAAGCCAGAATTCCGCAAAAAATATCAAACAGTCAGACAAGAACTGGCATGGATAGGGGAAAATGTGACATTTCAGATGACACCA
Source organism: Acanthaster planci (assembly GCF_054643075.1). Taxonomy (NCBI): domain Eukaryota; kingdom Metazoa; phylum Echinodermata; class Asteroidea; order Valvatida; family Acanthasteridae; genus Acanthaster; species Acanthaster planci. The sequence goes on along the minus strand of NW_028257647.1, from coordinate 23,073 downwards.
AGATTGCTAGATTTAGACAATTCTCAGACCTTTTATGCTCGATTATATGAAGCATTCTCTGCTTGGGAATATGACTAGTATAGCGCAGACGAAGCCAGAATTCCGAAAAAATATCAAACAGTCAGACAAGAACTGGCACCTCCTTTGGAAGATTTTTCCCTAACTACTGCAAACATGGATATGAAACGTATACAAATAGATAGGGGAACATGTGACCTTTCAGATGACGGCAAGATTGCCAGATTTAGATAATTCTCAGACCTTTTATGCTCGAATATGTGAAACATTCTCTGCGCAGGATAAGGACGAGTATAGCTCAGACGAAGCCAGAATTCCGCAAAAAAATAGAGGCAGTTGGAAAAGAACTCGCACTTCCTTTGGCAGATATTTCCCTAACTACTGCAACTATCGATACGAAACTTATATGAATGGCTAGAAGAACATGTGAACATTCTGATGACACCAAGACTGCCAGATTTAGATAATTCTCAGACCTTTCATGCTCGATTATATGAAGCATTCTCAACGTGGGATAAGGACCAGTATAGCGCAGACGAAGCCAGGATTCCGCAAAAAATATCAAACAGTCAGACAAGAACTGGCACTTCCTTTGGCAGATATTTCCCTAACTACTGCAAATATGGATATGAAACTTATATGAATGGAGAGGGGAACATGTGGCATTTCAGATGACAGCAAGAGTGGAAGATTTAGATATTTCGTAGACCTTTTATGGTCAAATATATGAAGCATTCTCTGCCCAGGATGAGGGCCACTATAGAGAAGACGAAGCCAGAATTCCGCAAAAAAACAGAAGGTAGTTGGAAAAGAACTCGCACTTCCTTTGGCAGCTATTTCCCTAACTACTCAAAATGTGGATATGAAACTTATATGAATGGATAGAAGAATTTTTGGCCTTTCATATGACACCAAGATATCCAGATTTAGATAATTCCCAGACCTTTTATGCTCGATTATATGAAGCATTCTCTGCTTGTGAATATGACCAGTATAGCGCAGACGAAGCCAGAATTCCGGAAAAAATATCAAACAGTCAGACAAGAACTGGCACTTTCTTTGGCCGATATTTCCCTAACTATTGCAACGATGGATATGAAAAAACCTCTACAAAGAGATAGGGGAACATGTGGCCTTTCAGATGACAACAAGGGTTGGAAGATTTCGATAATTTTTAGACCTTTTATGCTCGATTATATGAAGCATTCTCTGCGTGGGATAAGGACCGGTATAGCGTAGACAAAGCCAGAATTCCGCAAAAAAAAGAGGCAGTTGGAAAGGAACTCGCACTTCCTTTGGCAGATATTTCCCTAACTACTGCAAATATGGATATGAAATTGATATAAATGGATAGGGGAACATGTGGCCTTTCAGATGACACCAATATTGCCAGATTTAGATAATTCCCAGACCTTTTATGGTCGATTATATGAAGCATTCTCTGCATGGGAATATGACCAGTATAGCGCAGACGAAGCCAGAATTCCGCAAAAAAGGAGCAGTTGGAAAAGAACTCGCACTTCCTTTGGCAGCTATTTCCCTAACTATTCCAAATATGGATATGAAACTGATATGAATGGAGGGAGGAACATGTGGCCTTTCAGGTGAAACGAAGAATGCCAAATTTAGACAATTCTCAGACCTTTTCTGCTCGATTATATGAAGCATTCTCTGCGCAGGATAAGGACCTTTATAGCTCAGACGAAGCCAGAATTCCGCAAAATATATCAAACAGTCAGACAAGAACTGGCACTTCCTTTGGCAGATATTTCCCTAACTACTGCAAATATGGATATAAAACTTATATGAATGGAGAGGGGAACATGTGGCCTTTCAGATGACAGCAAGATTGGAAGATTTAGATATTTCTTAGACCTTTTTATGGTCGAATATATGAAGCATTCTCTGCCCAGGATGAGGGCCACTATAGAGAAGACGAAGACATAATTCCGCAAAAAAACAGAAGGCAGTTGGAAAAGAACTCGCACTTCCTTTGGCAGCTATTTCCCTAACTACTCAAAATGTGGATATGAAACTTATATGAATGGATAGAAGAATTTTTGGCCTTTCATATGGCACCAAGATATCCAGATTTAGATAATTCCCAGACCTTTTATGCTCGATTATATGAAGCATTCTCTGCTTGTGAATATGACCAGTATAGCGCAGACGAAGCCAGAATTCCGGAAAAAATATCAAACAGTCAGACAAGAACTGGCACTTTCTTTGGCCGATATTTCCCTAACTATTGCAACGATGGATATGAAAAAACCTCTACAAAGAGATAGGGGAACATGTGGCCTTTCAGATGACAACAAGGTTGGAAGATTTCGATAATTTTTAGACCTTTTATGCTCGATTATATGAAGCATTCTCTGCGTGGGATAAGGACCGGTATAGCGTAGACAAAGCCAGAATTCCGCAAAAAAAAGAGGCAGTTGGAAAGGAACTCGCACTTCCTTTGGCAGATATTTCCCTAACTACTGCAAATATGGATATGAAATTGATATAAATGGATAGGGGAACATGTGGCCTTTCAGATGACACCAATATTGCCAGATTTAGATAATTCCCAGACCTTTTATGGTCGATTATATGAAGCATTCTCTGCATGGGAATATGACCAGTATAGCGCAGACGAAGCCAGAATTCCGAAAAAAAAGGAGCAGTTGGAAAAGAACTCGCACTTCCTTTGGCAGCTATTTCCCTAACTATTCCAAATATGGATATGAAACTGATATCAATGGAGGGAGGAACATGTGGCCTTTCAGGTGAAACGAAGAATGCCAAATTTAGACAATTCTCAGACCTTTTCTGCTCGATTATATGAAGCATTCTCTGCGCAGGATAAGGACCTTTATAGCTCAGACGAAGCCAGAATTCCGCAAAAAATATCAAACAGTCAGACAAGAACTGGCACTTCCTTTGGCAGATATTTCCCTAACTACTGCAAATATGGATATAAAACTTATATGAATGGAGAGGGGAACATGTGGCCTTTCAGATGACAGCAAGATTGGAAGATTTAGATATTTCTTAGACCTTTTTATGGTCGAATATATGAAGCATTCTCTGCCCAGGAGGAGGACCACTATAGAGAAGACGAAGACATAATTCCGCAAAAAAACAGAAGGCAGTTGGAAAAGAACTCGCACTTCCTTTGGCAGCTATTTCCCTAACTACTCAAAATGTGGATATGAAACTTATATGAATGGATAGAAGAATTTTTGGCCTTTCATATGGCACCAAGATATCCAGATTTAGATAATTCCCAGACCTTTTATGCTCGATTATATGAAGCATTCTCTGCTTGTGAATATGACCAGTATAGCGCAGACGAAGCCAGAATTCCGGAAAAAATATCAAACAGTCAGACAAGAACTGGCACTTTCTTTGGCCGATATTTCCCTAACTATTGCAACGATGGATATGAAAAAACCTCTACAAAGAGATAGGGGAACATGTGGCCTTTCAGATGACAACAAGGTTGGAAGATTTCGATAATTTTTAGACCTTTTATGCTCGATTATATGAAGCATTCTCTGCGTGGGATAAGGACCGGTATAGCGTAGACAAAGCCAGAATTCCGCAAAAAAAAGAGGCAGTTGGAAAGGAACTCGCACTTCCTTTGGCAGACATTTCCCTAACTACTGAAAATATGGATATGAAAGTTTTATGAATGGACAGCGGAACATGTGGCATTTCAGATGACACAAAGATTGCCAGATTTAGACAATTCTGAGACCTTTTATGCTCGATTTTATGAAGCATTCTCTGCAGGGGATAAGGACCAGGATAGCGCAGACGAAGCAAGAATTCCGCAAAAATAAAAGGCACTCAGACATGAACTGCCCCTTCTTTTTGCAGCTATTTCCCTAACTACTGCAAATATGGATATGAAACGTATACAAATAGATAGGGGAACATGTGGCCTTTCAGATGACGGCAATATTGCCAGATTTAGATAATTCTCAGACCTTTTATGCTCGAATATATGAAACATTCTCTGCGCGGGATAAGGACCAGTATCGCTCAGACGAAGCCAGAATTCCGCAAAAAATATCAAACAGTCAGACAAGAACTGGCATGGATAGGGGAAAATGTGACATTTCAGATGACACCAAGATTGCTAGATTTAGACAATTCTCAGACCCTTTATGCTCGATTATATGAAGCATTCTCTGCTTGGGAATATGACTAGTATAGCGCAGACGAAGCCAGAATTCCGAAAAAATATCAAACAGTCAGACAAGAACTGGCACCTCCTTTGGAAGATTTTTCCCTAACTACTGCAAACATGGATATGAAACGTATACAAATAGATAGGGGAACATGTGACCTTTCAGATGACGGCAAGATTGCCAGATTTAGATAATTCTCAGACCTTTTATGCTCGAATATGTGAAACATTCTCTGCGCGGGATAAGGACGAGTATAGCTCAGACGAAGCCAGAATTCCGCAAAAAAATAGAGGCAGTTGGAAAAGAACTCGCACTTCCTTTGGCAGATATTTCCCTAACTACTGCAACTATCGATACGAAACTTATATGAATGGCTAGAAGAACATGTGAACCTTCTGATGACACCAAGACTGCCAGATTTAGATAATTCTCAGACCTTTCATGCTCGATTATATGAAGCATTCTCAACGTGGGATAAGGACCAGTATAGCGCAGACGAAGCCAGGATTCCGCAAAAAATATCAAACAGTCAGACAAGAACTGGCACTTCCTTTGGCAGATATTTCCCTAACTACTGCAAATATGGTTATGAAACTTATATGAATGGAGAGGGGAACATGTGGCATTTCAGATGACAGCAAGATTGGAAGATTTAGATATTTCGTAGACCTTTTATGGTCGAATATATGAAGCATTCTCTGCCCGGGATGAGGGCCGCTGTAGCGAAGACGAAGCCAGAATTCCGCATAAAAACAGAAGGCAGTTGGAAAAGAACTCGCACTTCCTTTGACAGCTATTTCCCTAACTACTCAAAATGTGGATATGAAACTTATATGAATGGATAGAGGAATTTTTGGCCTTTTATATGACACCAAGATATCCAGATTTAGACAATTCTCAGACCTTTTCTGCTGGATTATATGGAGCATTCTCGGCGCAGGATAAGGACCGGTATGGTGCAGACGAAGCCAGAATTCCCCAAAAAATGTGGGGCAGTTGGACAAGCACTTGCATTTCCTTTGGCAGATATTTCCCTAACTACATAAAATAGTGATATGAAACTTATATGAAGGGATAGAGGAACAGATGGCCTTTCAGAAGACACCATGATTGCCAGATTGAGATAATTCTCAGACCTTTTATGCTCGATTATATGAAGCATCCTCTGCGCTGGATAAAGACCTGTATAGCACAGACGAAGCCAGTATTCCGTAAAAATATCAGGCAGTTGTACAAGAATTTGAATTTCCTTTAGCAGACATTTCCCTAACTACTGAAAATATGGATATGAAAGTTTTATGAATGGACAGGGGAACATGTGGCATTTCAGATGACACAAAGATTGCCAGATTTAGACATTTCTGAGACCTTTTATGCTCGACTTTATGAAGCATTCTCTGCAGGGGATAAGGACCAGGATAGCACAGACGAAGCCAGAATTCCGCAAAAATAAAAGGCAGTCAGACATGAACTGCCCCTTCTTTTTGCAGCTATTTCCCTAACTACTGCAAATATGGATATGAAACGTATACAAATAGATAGGGGAACATGTGGCCTTTCAGATGACGGCAAGATTGCCAGATTTAGATAATTCTCAGACCTTTTATGCTCGAATATATGAAACATTCTCTGCGCAGGATAAGGACCAGTATAGCTCAGACGAAGCCAGAATTCCGCAAAAAATATCAAACAGTCAGACAAGAACTGGCATGGATAGGGGAAAATGTGACATTTCAGATGACACCAAGATTGCTAGATTTAGACAAGTCTCAGACCTTTTATGCTCGATTATATGAAGTATTCTCTGCTTGGGAATATGACTAGTATAGCGCAGACGAAGCCAGAATTCCGAAAAAATAAAAGGCAGTCAGACATGAACTGCTCCTTCTTTTTGCATCTATTTCCCTAACTACTGCAAATATGGATATGAAACGTATACAAATAGATAGGGGAACATGTGGCCTTTCAGATGACGGCAAGATTGCCAGACTTAGATAATTCTCAGACTTTTTATGCTCGAATATATGAAACATTCTCTGCGCGGGATAAGGACCAGTATAGCTCAGACGAAGCCAGAATTCCGCAAAAAATATCAAACAGTCAGACAAGAACTGGCATGGATAGGGGAAAATGTGACATTTCAGATGACACCAAGATTGCTAGATTTAGACAATTCTCAGACCTTTTATGCTCGATTATATGAAGCATTCTCTGCTTGGGAATATGACTAGTATAGCGCAGACGAAGCCAGAATTCCGAAAAAATATCAAACAGTCAGACAAGAACTGGCACCTCCTTTGGAAGATTTTTCCCTAACTACTGCAAACATGGATATGAAACGTATACAAATAGATAGGGGAACATGTGACCTTTCAGATGACGGCAAGATTGCCAGATTTAGATAATTCTCAGACCTTTTATGCTCGAATATGTGAAACATTCTCTGCGCAGGATAAGGACGAGTATAGCTCAGACGAAGCCAGAATTCCGCAAAAAAATATCAAACAGTCAGACAAGAACTGGCACTTTCTTTGGCCGATATTTCCCTAACTATTGCAACGAAGGAATATGAAAAAAACCTCTACAAAGAGATAGGGGAACATGTGGCCTTTCAGATGACAACAAGGGTTGGAAGATTTCGATAATTTTTAGACCTTTTATGCTCGATTATATGAAGCATTCTCTGCGTGGGATAAGGACCGGTATAGCGTAGACAAAGCCAGAATTCCGCAAAAAAAAGAGGCAGTTGGAAAGGCACTCGCACTTCCTTTGGCAGATATTTCCCTAACTACTGCAAATATGGATATGAAATTGATATGAATGGATAGGGGAACATGTGGCCTTTCAGATGACACCAATATTGCCAGATTTAGATAATTCCCAGACCTTTTATGGTCGATTATATGAAGCATTCTCTGCATGGGAATATGACCAGTATAGCGCAGACGAAGCCAGAATTCCGCAAAAAAGGAGCAGTTGGAAAAGAACTCGCACTTCCTTTGGCAGCTATTTCCCTAACTATTCCAAATATGGATATGAAACTGATATCAATGGAGGGAGGAACATGTGGCCTTTCAGGTGAAACGAAGAATGCCAAATTTAGACAATTCTCAGACCTTTTCTGCTCGATTATATGAAGCATTCTCTGCGCAGGATAAGGACCTTTATAGCTCAGACGAAGCCAGAATTCCGCAAAAAATATCAAACAGTCAGACAAGAACTGGCACTTCCTTTGGCAGATATTTCTCTAACTACTGCAAATATGGATATAAAACTTATATGAATGGAGAGGGGAACATGTGGCCTTTCAGATGACAGCAAGATTGGAAGATTTAGATATTTCTTAGACCTTTTTATGGTCGAATATATGAAGCATTCTCTGCCCAGGATGAGGGCCACTATAGAGAAGACGAAGACATAATTCCGCAAAAAAACAGAAGGCAGTTGGAAAAGAACTCGCACTTCCTTTGACAGCTATTTCCCTAACTACTCAAAATGTGGATATGAAACTTATATGAATGGATAGAGGAATTTTTGGCCTTTTATATGACACCAAGCTATCCAGATTTAGACAATTCTCAGACCTTTTCTGCTGGATTATATGGAGCATTCTCGGCGCAGGATAAGGACCGGTATGGTGCAGACGAAGCCAGAATTCCCCAAAAAATGTGGGGCAGTTGGACAAGCACTTGCATTTCCTTTGGCAGATATTTCCCTAACTACATAAAATAGTGATATGAAACTTATATGAAGGGATAGAGGAACAGATGGCCTTTCAGAAGACACCATGATTGCCAGATTGAGATAATTCTCAGACCTTTTATGCTCGATTATATGAAGCATCCTCTGCGCTGGATAAAGACCTGTATAGCACAGACGAAGCCAGTATTCCGTAAAAATATCAGGCAGTTGTACAAGAATTTGAATTTCCTTTAGCAGACATTTCCCTAACTACTGAAAATATGGATATGAAAGTTTTATGAATGGACAGGGGAACATGTGGCATTTCAGATGACACAAAGATTGCCAGATTTAGACATTTCTGAGACCTTTTATGCTCGACTTTATGAAGCATTCTCTGCAGGGGATAAGGACCAGGATAGCACAGACGAAGCCAGAATTCCGCAAAAATAAAAGGCAGTCAGACATGAACTGCCCCTTCTTTTTGCAGCTATTTCCCTAACTACTGCAAATATGGATATGAAACGTATACAAATAGATAGGGGAACATGTGGCCTTTCAGATGACGGCAAGATTGCCAGATTTAGATAATTCTCAGACCTTTTATGCTCGAATATATGAAACATTCTCTGCGCAGGATAAGGACCAGTATAGCTCAGACGAAGCCAGAATTCCGCAAAAAATATCAAACAGTCAGACAAGAACTGGCATGGATAGGGGAAAATGTGACATTTCAGATGACACCAAGATTGCTAGATTTAGACAAGTCTCAGACCTTTTATGCTCGATTATATGAAGTATTCTCTGCTTGGGAATATGACTAGTATAGCGCAGACGAAGCCAGAATTCCGAAAAAATAAAAGGCAGTCAGACATGAACTGCTCCTTCTTTTTGCAGCTATTTCCCTAACTACTGCAAATATGGATATGAAACGTATACAAATAGATAGGGGAACATGTGGCCTTTCAGATGACGGCAAGATTGCCAGACTTAGATAATTCTCAGACCTTTTATGCTCGAATATATGAAACATTCTCTGCGCGGGATAAGGACCAGTATAGCTCAGACGAAGCCAGAATTCCGCAAAAAATATCAAACAGTCAGACAAGAACTGGCATGGATAGGGGAAAATGTGACATTTCAGATGACACCAAGATTGCTAGATTTAGACAATTCTCAGACCTTTTATGCTCGATTATATGAAGCATTCTCTGCTTGGGAATATGACTAGTATAGCGCAGACGAAGCCAGAATTCCGAAAAAATATCAAACAGTCAGACAAGAACTGGCACCTCCTTTGGAAGATTTTTCCCTAACTACTGCAAACATGGATATGAAACGTATACAAATAGATAGGGGAACATGTGACCTTTCAGATGACGGCAAGATTGCCAGATTTAGATAATTCTCAGACCTTTTATGCTCGAATATGTGAAACATTCTCTGCGCAGGATAAGGACGAGTATAGCTCAGACGAAGCCAGAATTCCGCAAAAAATATCAAACAGTCAGACAAGAACTGGCACTTTCTTTGGCCGATATTTCCCTAACTATTGCAACGAAGGAATATGAAAAAACCTCTACAAAGAGATAGGGGAACATGTGGCCTTTCAGATGACAACAAGGGTTGGAAGATTTCGATAATTTTTAGACCTTTTATGCTCGATTATATGAAGCATTCTCTGCGTGGGATAAGGACCGGTATAGCGTAGACAAAGCCAGAATTCCGCAAAAAAAAGAGGCAGTTGGAAAGGCACTCGCACTTCCTTTGGCAGATATTTCCCTAACTACTGCAAATATGGATATGAAATTGATATGAATGGATAGGGGAACATGTGGCCTTTCAGATGACACCAATATTGCCAGATTTAGATAATTCCCAGACCTTTTATGGTCGATTATATGAAGCATTCTCTGCATGGGAATATGACCAGTATAGCGCAGACGAAGCCAGAATTCCGCAAAAAAGGAGCAGTTGGAAAAGAACTCGCACTTCCTTTGGCAGCTATTTCCCTAACTATTCCAAATATGGATATGAAACTGATATCAATGGAGGGAGGAACATGTGGCCTTTCAGGTGAAACGAAGAATGCCAAATTTAGACAATTCTCAGACCTTTTCTGCTCGATTATATGAAGCATTCTCTGCGCAGGATAAGGACCTTTATAGCTCAGACGAAGCCAGAATTCCGCAAAAAATATCAAACAGTCAGACAAGAACTGGCACTTCCTTTGGCAGATATTTCTCTAACTACTGCAAATATGGATATAAAACTTATATGAATGGAGAGGGGAACATGTGGCCTTTCAGATGACAGCAAGATTGGAAGATTTAGATATTTCTTAGACCTTTTTATGGTCGAATATATGAAGCATTCTCTGCCCAGGATGAGGGCCACTATAGAGAAGACGAAGACATAATTCCGCAAAAAAACAGAAGGCAGTTGGAAAAGAACTCGCACTTCCTTTGGCAGCTATTTCCCTAACTACTCAAAATGTGGATATGAAACTTATATGAATGGATAGAAGAATTTTTGGCCTTTCATATGACACCAAGATATCCAGATTTAGATAATTCCCAGACCTTTTATGCTCGATTATATGAAGCATTCTCTGCTCGTGAATATGACCAGTATAGCGCAGACGAAGCCAGAATTCCGGAAAAAATATCAAACAGTCAGACAAGAACTGGCACTTTCTTTGGCCGATATTTCCCTAACTATTGCAACGATGGATATGAAAAAACCTCTACAAAGAGATAGGGGAACATGTGGCCTTTCAGATGACAACAAGGTTGGAAGATTTCGATAATTTTTAGACCTTTTATGCTCGATTATATAATTCTTGTCTGACTGTTTGACATTTTTGGGGAATTCTGCCTTTGTCTGCGCTATACCGGTCCTTGTCATGCGCATAGAATGTTTCATATAATCGAGCATAAAAGGTCTGAGAATTATCCAAATCTGGAAATCTTGGCGTCATCTGAAAGGCCACATGTTCTTCCCTCTATTCATATAAGTTTCATATACGTATTTGGAATATTTAGGGAAATACCTGCCAAAGGAAGTGCCAGTTTTATTTCCAACTGCCTCCTTTTTTGCGGAATTCTGGCTTAGTCTGCGCTGTAGCGGTCCTATCCCGCGCAGAGAATGCTTCATATATTCAAGCATAAAAGGTCTAAGAATTATCGAAACCTTCCTATCTTGCTGTCATCTGAAAGGCCTCATTTTCCCCTATCTATTCGTATAAGCCTCGTATCCATATTTGGAGTAGTTAGGAAAATAGCTTCCAAAGGAAGTGCAAGTTCTTTTCCAACTGCCCCCTTTTTTTGAGGAATTCTGGCTTAATCTGTGGTGTAGCGGTCCTATCCCGCGCAGAGAATGCTTCATATATTCGAGCATAAAAGGTCTAAGAATTATCGAAATCTTCCAATCTTGCTGTCATCTGAAACGCCACATGTTCCCCTATCTATTTGTAAAGTTTCGTATCCATATTTTTAACAGTTAGGGAAATAGCTGCCAAAGGAAGTGCCAGTTCTTGTCTGACTGTTTGATGTTTTTTTTTTTTTGGATTCTGGCTTTGTGTACGCTATACTGGTCATATTCCAACGCAGAGAATGCTTCATATAATCGAGCATAAAAGGTCTGAGAATTGTCTAAATCTGGCAATCTTCGTGTCATCTGAAAGACCACATGTTCCTCCCTCCATTCATATAAGTTTCATATCAATATTTGCAGTAGTTAGGGAAATATCTGGCAAAGGAAGTGCCAGTTCTTGTCTGACTGTTTGATATTTTTTTCGGAATTCTTGCTTCGTCTGCGCTATACCGGTCCTTATCCTGCGCAGAGAATGCTTCATATAATCGAGCATAAAAGGTCTGAGAATTGTCTAAATTTGGCATTCTTCGTTTCACCTGAAAGGCCACATGTTCCTCCCTCCATTCATATCAGTTTCATATCCATATTTGCAGTAGTTAGGGAAATATCTGCCAAAGGAAGTGCGAGTTCTTTTCCAACTGCCTCTTTTTTTGCGGAATTCTGGCTTCGTCGCTGCTGTACCGGTCCTTATCCTGCACAGAGAATGCTTCATATCTTCGAGCATAAAAGGTCTAAGAATTATCGAAATCTTCCAATCTTGCTGTCATCTAAACGGCCACATGTTCCCCTATCTATTTGTAAAGTTCTATATCCATATTTGCAGTAGTTAAGGAAATATCTGCCAAAGGAAGTGTCAGTTCTTGTCTGACTGTTTGAATTTTTTTTCGGAATTCTGGCTTTGTCTGCGCCATACAGGTCCTTGTCATGCGCAGAGAATGCTTCATATAATCGAGCATTAAAGGTTTAAGAATTATCTCAATCTGGCAATCTTGCTGTCATCTGAAAGGCCACATATTCCCCTATCTCTTTGAATATGTTTCATATCCATATTTGCAGTAGTTAGGGAAATATCTGCCAAAGGAAGTGCGAGTTCCTTTCCAACTGCCTCTTTTTTTGCGGAATTCTGGCTTTGTCTACGCTATACCGGTCCTTGTCATGCGCATAGAATGCTTCATATAATCGAGCATAAAAGGTCTGAGAATTATATATCCCCCTTATCCCCCTTATCCCACGCAGAGAATACTACATATAATCGAACATAAAAGGTCTAAGAATTATATAAATCATCCACTCTTGCTGTCATCCGACAGGCCACATGTTCCCCTGTCCATTCATTTTAGTTTCATATCCATATTTGCAGTAGTTAGGGAAATATCTGCCAAAGGAAGTGCGATTTCTTTTCTAATTGCCTCTTTTTTTGCGGAATTCTGGCTTCGTTTGCGCTATAGCTGTCATATACCGCGCAGAGAATGCTTCATATATTCGAGCATAAAAGGTCTAGGAATTATCTAAATCTTACAATCTTGCTGTAATCTGAAAGGCCATAGGTACCCTTACTATTTGTATAAGTTACGTATCCATATTTGCAGTAGTAAGGGATATATCTGCCAAAGGAAGTGCAAGTTCATGTCTGAATGTTTGATATTTTTGCGGAATTCTGGCTTCGTCTGCGCGGGATAAGGACCAGTATAACGCAGACGAAGCCAGAATTCCGAAAAAAATATCAAACAGTCAGACAAGAACTGGCACTTTCTTTGGCCGATATTTCCCTAACTATTGCAACGATGGATATGAAAAAACCTCTACAAAGAGATAGGGGAACATGTGGCCTTTCAGATGACAACAAGGGTTGGAAGATTTCGATAATTTTTAGACCTTTTATGCTCGATTATATGAAGCATTCTCTGCGTGGGATAAGGACCGGTATAGCGTAGACAAAGCCAGAATTCCGCAAAAAAAAGAGGCAGTTGGAAAGGCACTCGCACTTCCTTTGGCAGATATTTCCCTAACTACTGCAAATATGGATATGAAATTGATATGAATGGATAGGGGAACATGTGGCCTTTCAGATGACACCAATATTGCCAGATTTAGATAATTCCCAGACCTTTTATGGTCGATTATATGAAGCATTCTCTGCATGGGAATATGACCAGTATAGCGCAGACGAAGCCAGAATTCCGCAAAAAAGGAGCAGTTGGAAAAGAACTCGCACTTCCTTTGGCAGCTATTTCCCTAACTATTCCAAATATGGATATGAAACTGATATCAATGGAGGGAGGAACATGTGGCCTTTCAGGTGAAACGAAGAATGCCAAATTTAGACAATTCTCAGACCTTTTCTGCTCGATTATATGAAGCATTCTCTGCGCAGGATAAGGACCTTTATAGCTCAGACGAAGCCAGAATTCCGCAAAAAATATCAAACAGTCAGACAAGAACTGGCACTTCCTTTGGCAGATATTTCTCTAACTACTGCAAATATGGATATAAAACTTATATGAATGGAGAGGGGAACATGTGGCCTTTCAGATGACAGCAAGATTGGAAGATTTAGATATTTCTTAGACCTTTTTATGGTCGAATATATGAAGCATTCTCTGCCCAGGATGAGGGCCACTATAGAGAAGACGAAGACATAATTCCGCAAAAAAACAGAAGGCAGTTGGAAAAGAACTCGCACTTCCTTTGGCAGCTATTTCCCTAACTACTCAAAATGTGGATATGAAACTTATATGAATGGATAGAAGAATTTTTGGCCTTTCATATGACACCAAGATATCCAGATTTAGATAATTCCCAGACCTTTTATGCTCGATTATATGAAGCATTCTCTGCGTGCGATAAGGACCAGTATAGCGCAGACGAAGGAAGATTTCCGGAAAAAAATATCAGGCAGTTGGACACAAACTTGCATTTCCTTTGGCACATATTTCCCTAACTACTGCAAATATCGATCTGAAACTTTTAAGAATGGATAGAAAAACATGTCGCCTATCAGATGACACCAAGATTGCAAGATTTAGATAATTCTCAGACCATTTATGCTCGATTATATGAAGCATTCTATGCGCGGGATAAGGACCATGATAGCGCAGACGAAGCCAGAATTCCGAAAAAATATCTGGCAGTTGGACACAAACTCGCATTTCCTTTGGCAGATATTTCCCTAACTACTGCAAATATGGATATGAAACTTATATGAATGGATAGCGGAACAAGTGGCCTTTCAGATGACACCAGGATAGCAAGATTTAGATAATTCGCAGACCTTTTATGCTCGATTATATGAAGCATTCTCTGCAGGGGCTGAGGACCAGGATAGCGCAGACGAAGCCAAAAATCCGCAAAAAATCAGGCAGTCAGAGAAGAACTGGCCCTTCTTTTGGCAGCTATTTCCCTAACGACTGCAAAAATGGATATGAAACTTATATGAATGGATAGAAAAACATGTGGCCTATCATATGACACCAAGATTGGAAGATTTAGAAAATTCTCCGACCTTTTATGCCTGATTATATGAAGCATTCTATGCTTGGGTTGAGGACCAGTATTGCGCGCACGAATCCAGAATTCTGCAAAAAATTCAAACAGTCAGACAAGAACTTACATTTCCTTTGGCATATATTTCCCTAACTACTGCAAATATCGATATGAAACTTTCAAGAATGGATAGAAAAACATGTCGCCTATCAGATGACAACAAGATTGCAAGATTTAGATAACTCTCAGACCATTTATGCTCGATTATATGAAGTATTCTATGCGCGGGATAAGGACCAGTATAGCGCAGACGAAGCCAGAATTCCGCAAAAATATCAGGCAGTTGGACCAAGACTTGCACTTCCTTTGCCAGCTATTTCCCTAACTACTCAAAATATGGATATGAAACTTTTAAGAATGGATAGAAAAACATGTCGCCTATCTGATGACACCAAGACCTTTTATGGTCGATTATATGAAGCATTCTCTGCATGGGAATATGACCAGTATAGCGCAGACGAAGCCAGAATTCCGCAAAAAAGGAGCAGTTGGAAAAGAACTCGCACTTCCTTTGGCAGCTATTTCCCTAACTATTCCAAATATGGATATGAAACTGATATCAATGGAGGGAGGAACATGTGGCCTTTCAGGTGAAACGAAGAATGCCAAATTTAGACAATTCTCAGACCTTTTCTGCTCTATTATATGAAGCATTCTCTGCGTAGGATAAAGACCGGTATAGCGCAGACGAAGCCAGAATTCCGCAAAAATATCACACAGTCAGACAAGAACTTATACTTCCTTTGGTAGCTATTTCCTTAACTGCTCCTAATATGGATATGAAACTTATATGAATGGACAGGGAAACATGTGGCCTTTCAGATGACAGCAAGATTGGAAGATTTATATAATTCTTAGACCTTTTATGCTCGAATATATGAAGCATTCTCTGCGCGGATGAGGGCCACTATAGAGAAGACGAAGACATAATTCCGCAAAAAAACAGAAGGCAGTTGGAAAAGAATTCGCACTTCCTTTGGCAGCTATTTCCCTAACTACTCAAAATGTGGATATGAAACTTATATGTATGGATAGAAGAATTTTTGGCCTTTCAGATGACAACACAGTTTGCAAGATTTAGATAATTCTCAGACCCTTTATGCTCGATTATATGAAGCATTCTATGAGCGGGATAAGGACCAGTATAGCGCAGACGAAGGGAGATTTCCGGAAAAATATCATGCAGTTGGACACAAATTTGTATTTTCTTTGGCACATATTTCCCTAACTACTGCAAATATCGATATGAAACTTTTAAGAATGGATAGAAAAACATGTCGCCAATCAGATGACACCAAGATTGCAAGATTTAGATAACTCTCAGACCCTTTATGCTCGATTATATGAAGCATTCTATGAGCGGGATAAGGACCATGATAGCGCAGACGAAGCCAGAATTCCGAAAAAATATCTGGCAGTTGGACACAAACTTGCATTTCCTTTGGCAGATATTTCCCTAACTACTGCAAATATGGATATGAAACTTATATGAATGGATAGCGGAACAAGTGGCCTTTCAGATGACACCAGGATTGCAAGATTTAGATAATTCTCAGACCTTTTATGCTCGATTATATGAAGCATTCTCTGCAGGGGCTGAGGACCAGGATAGCGCAGACGAAGCCAGAAATCCGCAAAAATATCAGGCAGTCAGACAAGAACAGGCCCTTCTTTTGGCAGCTATTTCCCTAACTACTGCAAAAATGGATATGAAACTTTTATGAATGGATAGAGAAACATGTCGCCTATCAGATGACACCAAGATTGCAAGATTTAGATAATTCTCAGACCTTTTATGCCTGATTATATGAAGCATTCTATGCTTGGGTTGAGGACCAGTATTGCGCAGACGAATCCAGAATTCCAAGAAAAATTTCAAACAGTCAGACAAGAACTTGCATTTCCTTTGGCAGATATTTCCCTAACTACTGCAAATATCGATGTGAAACTTTTATGAATGGATAGAGAAACATGTCGCCTATCAGATGACACCAAGATTGCAAGATTTAGATAATTCTCAGACCTTTTATGCTCGATTATATGAAGTATTCTATGCGCGGGATAAGGACCAGTATAGCGCAGACGAAGCCAGAATTCCGCAAAAATATCAGGCAGTTGGACCCAAACTTGCACTTCCTTTGCCAGCTATTTCCCTAACTACTCAAAATATGGATATGAAACTTTTAAGAATGGATAGAAAAACATGTCGCCTATCTGATGACACCAAGATTGAAAGATTTAGATAATTTTCAGACCTTTTATGCTCAATTACATGAAGCGTACTATGCGCGGGATAAGGCCCAGGATAGTGCAGACGAAGCCAGAATTCCGCTAAAATATCAAACAGTCAGTCAAGAACTGGGACCTCCTTTGGCAGATATTTCCCCAACTACTGCAAATTTGGATATGAAACTTATATGAAGGGATAGAGGAACATGAGGCCTTTCAGATGATAACACAGTTCTCCAGATTTAGATAATTCTCAGACCTTTTATGCTCGATTATATGAAGCATTCTATGTGCGGGATAAGGACCAGTATAGCGCAGACGAAGCCAGAATTCTGCAAAAATATCAAGCAGTCAGACAAGAACTGGGACTTCTTTTGGCAGCTATTTCCCTAACTACTGCAAATATGGATATGAAACTTTTACGAAAGGATAGAGAAACATGTCGCCTCTCAGATGACACAAAGATTGCAAGATTTAGATAATTCTCAGACCCTTTAGGCTCGATTATATGAAGCAGTCTATGCGCGGGATAAGGACCATGATAGCGCAGACGAAGCCAGAAATCTGCAAAAATATCAGGCAGTCAGACAAGAACTGGCCCTTCTTTTGGCAGCTATTTCCCTAACTACTGCAAATAAGGATATGAAACTTATATGAATGGATAGAGAAACACGTGGCCTTTCAGATGACACCACGAATGCAAGGTTAAGATAATTCTCAGACATTTTATGCTCGACTATATGAAACATTCTCTGCAGGGGATAAGGACCAGTATAGCGCAGACGAAACCAGAATTCCGCAAAAATATCAAGCAGTTCGACACAAACTTGCATTTCCTTTTCCAGCTCTTTCCCTAAGTACTGCAAATATGGATATGAAACGTATATGATTGGATAGAGAAACATGTGGCCTATCATTTGACACCAAGATTGCACGACTTAGATAATTCGCAGACCTTTCATGGCTGATTATATGAAACATTCTCTGCAGGCGATAAGGACCAGTATAGCACAGACAAAGCCAGAATTCCGCAAAAATATCAGGCAGTTGGACAGAAACTTGCATTTCCTTTGGCAGATATATCCCTAACTACTCAAAATATGGATATGAAACTTTTAAGAATGGATAGAAAAGCATGTCGCCTATCAGATGACACCAAGATTGAAAGATTTAGATAATTTTCAGACCTTTTATGCTCAATTATATGAAGCGTACTATGCGCGGGATAAGGACCAGGATAGTGCAGACGAAGCCAGATATCCGCTAAAATATCAGGCAGTTGGACACAAACTTGCATTTGCCTTTGCAGATATTTCCCTAACTACTGCAAATATGGATATGAAACTAATATGATGGGATAGAGAAACATGTCGCCTATCAGATGACACCAAGATTGAAAGATTTAGATAATTTTCAGACCTTTTATGCTCAATTATATGAAGCGTACTATGCGCGGGATAAGGACCAGGATAGTGCAGACGAAGCCAGATATCCGCTAAAATATCAGGCAGTTGGACACAAACTTGCATTTGCCTTTGCAGATATTTCCCTAACTACTGCAAATATGGATATGAAACTAATATGATGGGATAGAAAAACATGTGGCCTATCAGATGACACCAAGATTGCAAGATTTAGATAATTCTCAGACCTATTATGCTCGATTATATGAAGCATTCTCTGCGCAGGATAAGGACCAGTATAGTGCAGACGAAGTCAGAATTCCGCAAAAATATCAAACAGTCAGTCAAGAACTGGGACCTCCTTTGGCAGATATTTCCCTAACTACTGCAAATTTGGATATGAAACTTATATGAAGGGATTGAGGAACATGTGGCCTTTCAGATGACACCAAGATTGCAAGATTTAGATAATTCTCAGACCTATTATGCTCGATTATATGAAACATTCTCTGGATAAGGACCAGTATAGCGCAGACGAAGCCAGAATTCTGCAAAAATAGCAAGCAGGCAGACAAGAACTGGGACTTCTTTTGGCAGCTATTTCCCCAATTACTGCAAATATGGATATGAAACTTTTACGAAAGGATAGAGAAACATGTCGCCTCTCAGATGACACCAAGATTGCAAGATTTAGATAATTCTCAGACCCTTTATGCTCGATTATATGAAGAATTCTATGCGCGGGATAAGGACCATGATAGCGCAGAAGAAGCCAGAATTCCGCAAAAAATATCTGGCAGTTGGACACAAACTTGCATTTCCTTTGGCAGATATTTCCCTAACTACTGCAAATATGGATAGGAAACTTAAATGAATGGATAGCGGAACAAGTGGAATTTCAGATGACACCAGGATTGCAAGATTTAGATAATTCTCAGACCTTTTATGCTCGATTATATGAAGCATTCTCTGCAGGGGCTGAGGACAAGGATGGCGCAGACGAAGCCAGAAATCCGCAAAAAATATCAGGCAGTTGGACACAAACTTGCATTTCCTTTGGCAGATATTTCCCTAACTACTGCAAATATGGATATGAAACGTATATGAATGGATAGAGAAACATGTGGCCTATCATTTGACACCAAGATTGCAAGATTTAGATAATTCTCAGACCTTTTATGCTCGATTATATGAAGCATTCTATGCGCGGGATAAGGACCAGTATCGCGCAGACGAAGCCAGAATTCTGCAAAAATATCAAGCAGTCAGACAAGAACTGGGACTTCTTTTGGCAGCTATTTCCCTAACTACTGCAAATATGGATATGAAACTTTTACGAAAGGATAGAGAAACATGTCGCCTCTCAGATGACACAAAGATTGCAAGATTTAGATAATTCTCAGACCCTTTAGGCTCGATTATATGAAGCAGTCTATGCGCGGGATAAGGACCATGATAGCGCAGACGAAGCCAGAATTCCGCAAAAATATCTGGCAGTTGGACAAAAACTTGCATTTCCTTTGGCATATATTTCCCTAACTACTGCAAATATGGATATGAAACGTATATGAATGGATAGAGAAACAAGTGGCCTATCAGATGACACCAGGATTGCAAGATTTAGATAATTCTCAGACCTTTTATGCTCGATTATATGAAGCATTCTCTGCAGGGGCTGAGGACCAGGATAGCGCAGACGAAGCCAGAAATCTGCAAAAATATCAGGCAGTCAGACAAGAACTGGCCCTTCTTTTGGCAGCTATTTCCCTAACTACTGCAAATAAGGATATGAAACTTATATGAATGGATAGAGAAACATGTGGCCTTTCAGATGACACCACGAATGCAAGGTTAAGATAATTCTCAGACATTTTATGCTCGACTATATGAAACATTCTCTGCAGGGGATAAGGACCAGTATAGCGCAGACGAAACCAGAATTCCGCAAAAATATCAAGCAGTTCGACACAAACTTGCATTTCCTTTTCCAGCTCTTTCCCTAAGTACTGCAAATATGGATATGAAACGTATATGATTGGATAGAGAAACATGTGGCCTATCAGATGACACCAAGATCGGAAGATTTAGAAAATTCGCAGACCTTTCATGGCTGATTATATGAAGCAATCTCTGCGTGCGATAAGGACCAGTATAGCGCAGACAAAGCCAGAATTCCGCAAAAAATATCAGGCAGTTGGACACAAACTTGCACTTCCTTTGCCAGATATTTCCCTAACTACTCAAAATATGGATATGAAACTTTTAAGAATGGATAGAAAAGCATGTCGCCTATCAGATGACACCAAGATTGAAAGATTTAGATAATTTTCAGACCTTTTATGCTCAATTATATGAAGCGTACTATGCGCGGGATAAGGACCAGGATAGTGCAGACGAAGCCAGATATCCGCTAAAATATCAGGCAGTTGGACACAAACTTGCATTTGCCTTTGCAGATATTTCCCTAACTACTGCAAATATGGATATGAAACTAATATGATGGGATAGAAAAACATGTGGCCTATCAGATGACACCAAGATTGCAAAATTTAGATAATTCTCAGACCTTTTATGCTCGATTATATGAAGCATTCTATGCGCGGGATAAGGACCAGTATAGCGCAGACGAAGCAAGAATTCTGCAAAAAATATCAGGCAGTTGGACACAAACTTGCATTTCCTTTTCCAGCTCTTTCCCTAAGTACTGCAAATATGGATATGAAACGTATATGATTGGATAGAGAAACATGTGGCCTATCAGATGACACCAAGATCGGAAGATTTAGAAAATTCGCAGACCTTTCATGGCTGATTATATGAAGCAATCTCTGCGTGCGATAAGGACCAGTATAGCGCAGACAAAGCCAGAATTCCGCAAAAAATATCAGGCAGTTGGACACAAACTTGCACTTCCTTTGCCAGATATTTCCCTAACTACTCAAAATATGGATATGAAACTTTTAAGAATGGATAGAAAAGCATGTCGCCTATCAGATGACACCAAGATTGAAAGATTTAGATAATTTTCAGACCTTTTATGCTCAATTATATGAAGCGTACTATGCGCGGGATAAGGACCAGGATAGTGCAGACGAAGCCAGATATCCGCTAAAATATCAGGCAGTTGGACACAAACTTGCATTTGCCTTTGCAGATATTTCCCTAACTACTGCAAATATGGATATGAAACTAATATGATGGGATAGAAAAACATGTCGCCTATCAGATGACACCAAGATTGCAAAATTTAGATAATTCTCAGACCTTTTATGCTCGATTATATGAAGCATTCTATGCGCGGGATAAGGACCAGTATAGCGCAGACGAAGCAAGAATTCTGCAAAAAATATCAGGCAGTTGGACACAAACTTGCACTTCCTTTGCTAGCTATTTCCCTAACGACTGCAAATATGGATATGAAACTTATATGAATGGATAGAAAAACATGTGGCCTATCATATGACACCAAGATTGGAAGATTTAGAAAATTCTCCGACCTTTTATGCCTGATTATATGAAGCATTCTATGCTTGGGTTGAGGACCAGTATTGCGCAGACGAATCCAGAATTCCGCAAAAATTTCAAACAGTCAGACAAGAACTTACATTTCCTTTGGCATATATTTCCCTAACTACTGCAAATATCGATATGAAACTTTTAAGAATGGATAGAAAAACATGTCGCCTATCAGATGACACCAAGATTGCAAGATTTAGATAATTCTCAGACCTATTATGCTCGATTATATGAAGCATTCTCTGCGCAGGATAAGGACCAGTATAGTGCAGACGAAGTCAGAATTCCGCAAAAATATCAAACATTCAGTCAAGAACTGGGACCTCCTTTGGCAGATATTTCCCCAACTACTCCAAATTTGGAAATGAAACTTATATGAAGGGATAGAGGAACATGTGGCCTTTCAGATGACAACACAGTTCTCCAGATTTAGATATTTCTCAGACCTTTTATGCTCGATTATATGAAGCATTCTATGTGCGGGATAAGGACCAGTATAGCGCAGACGAAGCCAGAATTCTGCAAAAATAGCAAGCAGGCAGACAGGAACTGGGACTTCTTTTGGCAGCTATTTCCCTAACTACTGCAAATATGGATATGAAACTTATATGAAGGGATAGAGAAACACGTGGCCTATCATTTGACACCAAGATTGCAAGATTTAGATAATTCTCAGACCTTTTATGCTCGCTTATATGAAGCATTCTATGCGCGGGATAAGGACCAGTATCGCGCAGACGAAGCCAGAAATCCGCAAAAATATCAAGCAGTCAGACAAGAACAGGCCCTTCTTTTGGCAGCTATTTCCCTAGCTACTGCAAAAATGGATATAAAACTTTTATGAATGGATAGAGAAACATGTCGCCTATCAGATGACACCAAGATTGCAAGATTTAGATAATTCTCAGACCTTTTATGCTCGATTATATGAAGTATTCTATGCGCGGGATAAGGACCAGTATAGCGCAGACGAAGCCAGAATTCCGCAAAAAATATCAGGCAGTTGGACACAAACTTGCACTTCCTTTGCCGGCTATTTCCCTAACTACTCAAAATATGGATATGAAACTTTTAAGAATGGATAGAAAAGCATGTCGCCTATCAGATGACACCAAGATTGAAAGATT